>NC_086446.1:344701945-345001945 GCF_028390025.1 Pseudophryne corroboree
CTCTTCTCACCAAGCTGCTTGCCTATTGTCGAGTAGCTCATCCCAGCCTTGTGCAGATCTACAATTTTGTCCCTGGTGTACTTAGACAGCACTCTGGTCTTGGCCATGGTGGAGAAGTAGCAGTCTGACTGTTTGAGGGTGTGGACAGGTAGTATTCACTCTAGGAGTGAAAAGGGACAGTGCGCCGGACTCCGGGGGCACATGTGCGCGCGCGTGGCGAAACCGGGCGCGCGTCCGAAATGGGGGCGCGACCACGCCTCCGTCATTTTAGGGGGCGGTGCGGCCCACAGACGCTACTATAGAGAGCGTCTGTGGCAGTGCTTCCCCCAGCCCTCTCCCAATGCGTGAATGGATGCCGCGCGCATGCGCACAGCATCTATACACGCCGGGAGGGCAGGGAGCGGGCGGCTGTTCTAGCAGGGCGCCGCAAAAGGGGCAGGGCGGGTTTTGCCTGTTAAAAAACGGGCAGGGCGCGGCGCCCTGCTAAAACAGCCTAGAGTGAACACTAGACAGGTGTCTTTTATACAGATCACCAGTTCAAACAGGTGCCATTAATACAGGTAATTAGTGGAGGATAGAAGAGCTTCTTAAAGAAGACGTAACAGGTCTGTGAGAGCCAGAAATCTTGCTGCTTGGTAGGTGTCCAAATATTTATTTTCCACAAGAAAATACAAGTAAATTTATTAAAAATCCTACAATGTGATTTCCTGGTTTTTTTTTTCAAGATTCTGTCTCTCACAGTTGAAGAGTACCTATGATGGAAATTACAGACATCTCATCTTTTTAAGTGGGTCAACTTGCACAATCGGTGGCTGTCCAAATACACACACACAGATAACGAGATTTATGGTAGACTTACCATTGTCAAATCTCTTTCTGCGAGGTACACTGGTTTCCACAAGGTATAACATCAGGGTGTAGAGTTGGATCTTGATCTGAGGCACCAACAGGCTAAAGCTTTTACTGTTCCCAGGATGCACCGCACCTCCTCCTCTATAGCCCCGCCTCCATGCACTGGAGCTCAGTTTTGTTAACCAGTCCAATGCAATAGCTGGTAAGAGAGACTGCAGATGTTAGTCACATAGAACCACATTCTCACGACAGGAGAAGTGACTAGCGGCTAATGCCATACAAACTCAAAGAAGCTAAGTGCGTCAGGGTGGGCGCCCTGTGGAAACCAGTGTACCTCGCAGAAAGAGATTTAACAATGGTAAGTCTACCATAAATCTCCTTTTCTGCAGCGGGGTACACTGGTATTCCACAGGGAATAACATCGGGGATGTCCTAAAGCAGTTCCTCATGGGAGGGAACACACAGTAGTGGGCACATGAACTCAGCATCCTGGGAGGCTGAAGTATCAAAGGCACAGAACCTAATGAACGTGTTCACTGAGGACCACGTAGCCACCTTGCACAATTGTACTGCGGACGCGCCACGGTGGGCCGCCCAAGAAAGTCCAACAGACTGAGTAGAATGGGCCTTGATAGCAGGAGGAGCTGGGAGCCTAGCCTGCGCATATGCTTGTGCAATCACAATTCTAATCCATCTGGCCAAGGTTTGCTTATTCGCAGGCCAGCCACGTTTGTGAAAACCAAAAAGTCCAAAGAGGGAATCTGACCTCCTCATAGAGGCAGTCCTTTCCACATAAATACGGAGAGCCCGTACCACATCCAAAAGATCGCTCTTTGGAGGACAAACCAGAAGAGATGAAGGCCGGAACCACAATCTCTTGGTTAAGATGAAAAGATGATACCACCATAGGCAAATAACCTGGTTTGAAGAACTGCCGGTCATGGGTGAAAAATCAGAAAAGGTGGGCTACAGGACAAAGCGCTTAAGTACGACACCCTCCTAGCAGAGGCAATAGCCAACAGAGAAACAACCTTAAGCGTAAGACATTTAAGGTCCACAGAATCAAGAGGTTCAAATGGAGACTCTTGTAGGGCATTCAGAACAACAGATCCCATGGAGCCACAGGACGGACATAGGGAGGTTGAATCCGTAGAACAACTTGAGTGAAAATATGAACGTCAGGAAGAGACGCAATTTACCTCTGAAACCACACCGACAAGGCAGATATATGAACCTTGAGGGAAGCCAGACGAAGGCCTAAATCCAGGACTTGTTGCAGAAAAGTCAAAAGTCTGGAAGTACTAAACTTGGAAGCATCGTAATTCTTAGTAGCACACCATGTGAAGTAAGAATTCCAGAACCTGTAATAAACCCGAGCTGAAGCTGGTTTACGGGCTTTTAACAGTTTGAATGACTGCCTCAGAGAATCGTTTGGCTCTCAGGAGTGAAGCTTCAAGAGCCACGCCATCAAAGCCAGTCTGGCCAGTTCCGGGTAGACACAAGGGCCCTGAACGAGGTGGTTTGGGCATTGAGGCAGTAGAAGAGGACGCTCTATCGAGAGACCTTGCATGTCTGAGAACCAATGCCGTCTGGGCCACGCTGGAGCGACTAGAAGAAGTAGTATTCCACATTTTTGCTTGAACTTCCGTAGTGCCCTGGGCAGAAGTGACACCGGAGGGAACCCGTATGGCAGTCGAAAGTTCCATGGAATCGCCAATGCATCCACGAACCCTTCTTGAGGATCCCTTGTCCTTGCTCCGAAAACCGGAACATTGTGATTGTGTCAAGACGCCATCAGGTCTACATCTGGTAGGCACCACTTGTCCACTAGGAGTTGAAAGACTTCCGGATGAAGACTCCACTCTCCAGCATATATGTCCTGATGACTGAGGAAGTCCGCTTCCCAGTTGAGGACCCCCAGAATGAACACTGGCGATATTGCTGGCAGATGGCGTTCCGCCTATTGAAGGATTTTTGACACTTCCATCATTGCCATGCAGCTTCGAGTGCCGCCTTAATGATTTATGTATGCCACCATGGTGGCTTTGTCCGATTGTACTTCAACAGGCCTGTTCTGTACCCGAGGCAGGGCCAGTGTCAGCGCATTGAACACTGCCCGCAATTCCAAAATGTTTAATCGGGAGGAGAGATTCCTCCCTGGTCCACCGACCCTGGAGAAAGTGTTGCTCCAACACTGTGCCCGAACCCTTCAGGCTGGCATCCGTCGTTAGGTGGACCCAGTTGGAAATCCAGAAGGGACGGCCCCTGCTCAACTGTTGATCCTGTAGCCACCAGCTCAGTGACAGACGAACCTCCAGAGTCAAGGAAATCATTTTGAGACCTGATCCGATGAGGTAGGCCATCCCACTTGGATAGAATTAAACTCTGCAGAGGGCAGGAATGAAATTGAGCGTACTCTACCATGTTGAAAGCCGACACCATGAGGCCTAGTACTTGCATCGCCGAGTGTATTGACACTCTTGGGCAAGAGATGAAGTATCTGATCCTGTCCTGAAGTTTCAGGACCTTTTCTGGAGACAAGAACAATCGTTGGTTGTGTGTGTCCAGCAGTTTTCCCAGGTGCACCATGCTCCAACCAGGGACCAGCGAGGACTTCTTCCAGTTGATGAGCCACCCGTGGGCTTGTAGGAATTGGACCGTCAGTTCCAGATGACTGAAGAGAACCTCTGGGGAGTTTGCCAGGATCAGCAAGTCATCAAGATACGGCAGGATCCTGATACCCTGACATCACTGCCATGACCTTGGTGAAGATCAGAGGAGCCGTGGTCAATCCAAAAGGCAAGGCCTGGAACTGATAATGTAGGTTGCCAACAGCAAACCGCAGATATTGCTGATGTGACGTGGCAATATGTATGTGCAGGTAAGCATCCTGTATGTTCAGGGATACCATATAGTGCTTGGGCTCCATGGCCAGAACAATAGAGCGCAGAGTTTCCATATGGAATTTGGATACTCTCACAAATTTGTTCAATGATTTGAGGTTGAGTATAGGCCGGAAGTACCCATTTGGCTTCGGAACTAGAAACAGGGTCGAATAGTATTCCCTGCCTCTCTGAGAGAGAGGCACCAACACTACCACTCCTGTATCCAGGAGGGATTGTACAACCTAGTGTAGAGTTTGCGCTTTCAACAGATCCGCAGGGATAACCGTCATGCAAAACTGGCGAGGGGGATGTCTCTTGAAGGAGATCGCGTACCCGTGAGATAACTTCCCGCACCCAGTCGTCCGAATTGGTCTTTAACCAGGCCTGGGCGAACTGCAGAAGTCGGCCTCCCACCCTGGGGTCCCGCAGGGGGAGGCCCGCCCCGTTATGCAGCAGGCTGACGGGCGGCCCAAGATTTTTTAGATTTGGGCTTAGTGTTTTTGGAGGTGCAAGCCTATCTCGGGTATGCCTGACCTTTTGATTTACCTGTAGGTCGAAAGGAACGAAAAGTGGTACTCTTAGCCTTCGAAGCAGAAGGATTTGTACTTGTGAGAAATGCAGTCTTGGCCGTCGCCAAGTCAGTCACAATCTTGTTCAAATCCTCCCCAAATAGTATGTCTCCCTTAAAAGGTCCACCTTCCAGGACCTTAACCACAGAATCCGGCAAGCCAGTATAAACGTATTAGACGCCTTGGCCGCCATTACGCCTGCATCAGAGGCCGCCTCCTGAATATAGTGGGAGGCTTTGGTAATATACGACAGATATTGTCTGGCAGTGTCAGAAATATCCTGAGGTAGCTCATCCTCAATTGCCTGAACCCATGCTTCAATTCCTTTTGCAGCCCAAGAGGCTGCCATAGTGGGTCTATGTACAGCACCGGTAAGAGTGCAAATAGTCTTCAGGCATCCCTCCATACACTTATCTGTCGGCTCCTTCAGTGAGGTGACAGTGGTGACAGGTAGAGTAGAAGACACCACGAGACGGGCGACATGAAAGTCCACCGGTGGTGGAATCTCCCACTTGTTACTCAATTCTGCAGGGATAGGATAATGAGCTAGCATCTTTTTAGACAGGGAAAATGTATTTCCTGGAGACAACCAGGATTCCTGATGTATGTCAATTAAAAGGTCAGAATGTGGTAGAACTACTTTAGCGACCTTCTGCCGTTTGAACTTATCAGGTTTGTAAGACGTAGCAGGGGGCTTAATCTCATCATCAATCTGGAGAATCAGCTTGATAGCCTCCACTAGGTTGGGAACATCAACCTGGGTTTTTAGAGTCCTCATCAGAAGCAACTGTATCAGTGTCTGACAGATCAGTATACTCCCCATCCTCATCGGATGAATTATCCGAAATATTAGTGGATTGTGAGGAAGAAATGGCCCGCTTAGATGACCCCTTGGCCCCAGACGGGCGTGGGGTAGACTTTTGTTTAACCAGATTGATTTTATTGTTGTAACTGGTTAGACAGAATATCAACCCAGGGCGGATTAACTACAGGGACAATATGTGGCTGTAATGGCAAAGGAGGTCCCACAGGGGGCATAAGGCATGTTACAAGCGTAGTCGGCATACTTGAAAACACTGCACAAGGTGGGTCCTGGTTGGCCACAGGTGCTGCGAGCAGAATAGAAGGAGAATGGCACCCAGTGACTGAACCCTCAGCTGAAACTTCTCCCTCAGGTAAATCCGTGGAGCCAGCACTGCATGATGCAAGAGCATCTGCGGATTTCCCGCCCTGTGTAGCAGACATTATAGGTAATGTAGCGTTAGGGCGCAACAGTACAAAATAGCCAGACAAATACAAAACCTGCAAATAACCCCCTGTGCTATGTGACAGTAAATACAGAGCACAAACAGGATTTAAGCGGTGTGAGGTGACTGAAAAACACAGTGAAAAATACAAAACAGTATATCCTGTGTAGCACTATATATATTACATGAGACCCTGACGCACATGGCCCCACCAGGGTACAGAATATAGTGATAGCAATACGTGATACACAAGAATGGAATCCACACAGCAGCTACAGGCACACTCAGTCACAGGTACAACGCAGAAGTTATTACAGATAAACAATAATACTGCACTGGACTAGTAACACTACATATAGATATGTATGTATACAGATAAAACAATGCACAGTAACTACTGGATGTATATCACTGAATACTTGTACTAAATATTCAGATAGCAGTACACTTGTTCTTAACTAACACTGTCTAGAATGACATGTAGAATACTCAAGTGCCTGTAAATGCACAGCGCTGAGGAGACAGAGCCCTGCAGTCTCGGAGACCAGCCCAGCTAGTAGTGAAGATGGCGCCAAAATCTCTTCAGAGAGAGTGAGGGAGAGAGAAATGCAGCTCCAGGGCGGGAACACCAGCAGAAGATGGCGCCCGGAGCTGGGGGAGGGGCTACAGGTCAGCGCCTTATCCCCTATGCTGGACTTCACCACCGGGTACTATGGAGCCTATTGTAAACGGATTTTAGTAAATCCAACCTGTGCTCCCTGCCCTGGTGGATATAGTGGGGTCCCTGTGCGGCACAGTGTCCACGCCAGCGGCGCGGTCAGTCTCCTGGGACCACAACCGGTTAGCGATTTACTGGCGGGTTCCACCTGGGGGACCCTCTTACCTCCTCCCCGTAGTGCAGCCACGCGATCCTGGAGAGGGCAGCGGTGGTGTGCCTAAAAACTGGTGCATCTCCGCTGCAAGTACCTGGGAACTCGGCCGCGGGAGTATGCAGCGCCACTGAGTGAGGTGATGGAGCCGCAGCACAGCATGTCATAAAAACATAAGTGCTGCGGCCCTTGAAGTCTTCTAAAAAGCTCTTTTCAGGGCTGCCTAGCGCAGCCCCACATGTTAGTGACATGAACTGAAGGCACCAACTTACAAACTGAGCTCCAGTGCCTGGAGGCGGGGCTATAGAGGAGGCGGTGTGGTGCATCCTGGGAACAGTCAAAGCTTTAGACTGTTGGTGACGCAGATCAAGATCCAACTCTACACCCCGATGGTATTCCCTGTGAAATACCAATGTACCCCGCTGCAGAAATATACACACAAACACAAATGCAAGTGTGCATATTGTACAACATAGTTCATGATTTTAAATAGCATGTACTGGTGGCTTTAAGCCAGCTCAAAGCAAGCGACTGTCTACATACTCAGCAACTACCAACATACACACACCAGACAGGGTAAGCAGAATAGGTTTAAGTGCCACAATAAAGGTTGTGGAAGATTTAGCAGCTAGTACCCAAGTGCCAGACTTTTGGGCCCTACACACTGGCCGACATGACTGCACGATATGAACGATCTCGTTCATTAATGAACGAGATAACGTTCATATCGTGCAGTGTGGAGGCTCCAGCGATGAACGATGCGCGGCCCTGCGCTCGTTCATTGCTGGTGTCCCGTCGCCTGTGCATGCAGGCCAATATGGACGATCTCGTCCATATTTGCCTTTAGTTCTATGGAGCCGTATGATGGGGGGAGTGAAGTAACTTCACTCCCCCCGTCACTGCCCCCCCCCCCCCCCCCTCGGGCAGCTTGGCGGCGGATCGGCCAGTGTGTAGGGCCTATTTCATTTAGGCCTCAAAATATTTTTATTATTTAAAAATACAAAAACAAACAAAAAAAAACAAAAAACCTATTTATTCAGTTACAGATAACAAACAATACCAACAAGCTTAAGGTCCATACACACACTATGAGCAACGTCGTCTAGTTTTTCCTCGCCGGGTGGTCGCCCATACACACTGAGCGATATGACGTTTACGTAGCGACCGGCCGTGCATACAGCTCCTGGACAACAGTCCAGATAGAGCATGCATGCACTGCCGACAGACGATCGTTGCTGACCCGTGAGGCCCGCTTCGATCATCGCTGGCGGCATACACACTTTCACTTTCCGAGAAAATGAGTGACTTCGCTCAGGAAGAGGGAAAATGAGCGACGTCGCTCATTTTCTTGTAAAATGTGTATGGGCCTTCAGTCTAACTAATTTGCCAATAAGCTTGGTTGGGGTATTTTTGTCTTGCCATATGATCGTTCTCACTACTTCACCTACTTTAGAACTGTATGTTTTGTAAATATATATATATATTCCATTGGTGAATCCACAACGCTCGTCTAGCTGAGACTGCCATGGCATTGGCCTTTGATCCCAAAAGACCAATATTTCTCGCAGCTTCCTTAAGGTATGCTGCAGCGTCCTTGATATAACCCAGCGTCAAGAGGACGCTATCCCTATCTAGGGTATCTATTTCAGAAGACAAGTTGTCTGCCCACTTTTCGATAGCACTACTTACCCATGCAGACGCAATGACAGGTCTGAGTAGCGTACCTGTGGTCGCATATATGGACTTTAACGTAGTTTCTTGTTTAAGATCCGCAGGATCATTAAGGGCCGCCATGTCAGGTGACGGGAGCGCCACCTTTTTAGATAAACGTGACAGGGCCTTGTCAACGGTGGGGGGTGACTCCCACTTTTCCCTATCCGTCGAGGGAAATGGATAAGCTACCGTAATTCTTTTGGGAATCTGAAACTTTTTGTCAGGAGCTTCCCAGAGTTTTTCAAATAGCGTATTCAGTTCATGAGAGGGAGGAAACGTTATCTCAGGTTTCCTTTCCTTATACATACAGACCCTTTTATCAGGTATAGCCGGGTCCTCAGTGATATGTAGTACCTCTTTAACCTCCACAATCATGTACTGAATGCTTTTTGCCAATTTTGGATCTAATCTGGAATCGCTATAGTCGACACTGGAATCAGAGTCCGTGTCGGTATCAGTGTCTGCCAACTGGGCCAGCGTACGTTTCTGTGACCCTGAGGGGACCTGACTTTGCAATAACATATCTTCTACAGATTTCTTCCATGCCTGGGTCTGAGACTCATACTTATCTAGCCTCTTACTAATAAGAGCCACATTAGCATTCAAGGCGTTCTACACATTTATCCAATCCGGATCACCCCTGCAGCCGTTTGTGTCCCTAATACAGCCTCCTCCTGGGAAGAGCCTTCATCCTCAGACATGTCGACACACGTGCTCCAAACACCCAGAGACACACCGGGCATATAGGGGACAGACCCACAGTAAAGCCTGTTAGAGAGACACAGAGGGGATTTGCCAGCTCACACCCCAGCGCCCAATCAGCGGTTCTGAAGCGCCCAACAAATGCCTCAGACCTGTAGCACTTTTAATATAAAGTATATTGCACCAAATTAGCCAGTGCCCCCCACCGTTTTGCACCGATACTTGTCAGTGTGAAGAAAGTACCAGCGTCTCTGTAGAAAATGGCGCCGAGTGAGCTGGGAGGACGAAGCTCCACCCCCTTAATGGCGCGCTTCCGTCCCGCTTCTTCTATGATTATACTGGCGGGGGTTTTGGACAGTGCCTCGGCACTAATGTCCCTTTTTTGTCAGTGCCCCCCCCCCCCCCCCCCCCCCCCGGCGCCCTGCACCCTGTAGTGCTGTGTATATGTGGGAGCTTGGCGCGCAACGTCCGCGCTCTGTGCGGTACCTCAGAGAATGTGGTCACTGAAGTCTTCTTTTCTTCAGCTAATCACCTGTCTTCTGGCTCTGTAAGGGGGCGACGGCAGGCTGCGGGAGTGAGCATCTAGGCGTACCCAGCGATCAGCACCCTCAGGAGCTAATGGTGTCCTGTAGTCAGAAGCAGAGCCCTTGAACTCACTGGAAGTGGGTCATACTTCTCTCCCCTAAGTCCCACGAAGCAGGGAGACTGTTGCCAGCAGTCTCCCTGAATATAAAAAAACCTAACAAAAAGTCTTTTTTCAGAGAAACTCAGTAGAGCTCCCTGTAGTGCGTCCAGTCTCACTGGGCACAATTCTAAAACTGGAGTCTGGAGGAGGGGCATAGAGGGAGGAGCCAGTTCACACCCTTTCAAAGTCTAAAAGTGCCCATGACTCCTGCGGATCCCATCTATACCCCATGGTTCTATGATGACCCCAGCATACTCTAGGACGTATGAGAAATAAATATATATATATATATATATATATATACATATATATATATACATACACACACATACATATACACACATATACATATACACACACATGCACACACACACACATATCTACACACACTGAAGTGCCAAAAGTCATGGAAAAGGTGCCTAGTATAGTGTCGGACCCTCTCTAGCCCGGTGAAGTGCGGCAACTCGACATGGCATCGATTCCACCAGTGGACAGAAGATCTCTGGAGAGATGTTGACCCATGCCATCTGGAGAGCTTCCTGCAGCTCTCCACAACATTTTTATAAATGCTTGATTGGATTCATGACGGGCGAATGTGATGAACACACCATGCTCCTTGAACCAATTATGGGGACAACTTGGGGCCGATGACAGTGCATTATGCTGATGGAATATTTCACCTTTGTGGGGTCCACGATTTCCATAAGGGTCATCAGGTAAAGCAACATGTCTTTTTTCCGGTAAATGATGTGTTCAGGCGGACCAGCGGACCCAACACATGCCACACAAACACACCCCAAACCATTTTCTCACCACCACCTGCCTGCACAATGCCTTATTACCTTTACATACAGCTATCCCATTATAGATAGATATCATTTTGCACTTAATGTATGCAGATTCACATCCTCCCAACAAACAACACACACACACACACACACACACACACACACACACACACACACACCACACTGAGCTTAAACAAACCGATAGCAAAAATAAGAATTTACTTACCGATAATTCTATTTCTCATAGTCCGTAGTGGATGCTGGGAACTCCGTAAGGACCATGGGGAATAGCGGCTCCGCAGGAGACTGGGCACAAAAGTAAAGCTTTAGGACTACCTGGTGTGCACTGGCTCCTCCCCCTATGACCCTCCTCCAAGCCTCAGTTAGGATACTGTGCCCGGACGAGCGTACACAATAAGGAAGGATTTATGAATCCCGGGTAAGACTCATACCAGCCACACCAATCACACCGTACAACCTGTGATCTGAACCCAGTTAACAGCATGATAACAGAGGAGCCTCTGGAAAGATGGCTCACAACCACAATAACCCGATTTTTGTAACAATAACTATGTACAAGTATTGCAGACAATCCGCACTTGGGATGGGCGCCCAGCATCCACTACGGACTATGAGAAATAGAATTATCGGTAAGTAAATTCTTATTTTCTCTGACGTCCTAGTGGATGCTGGGAACTCCGTAAGGACCATGGGGATTATACCAAAGCTCCCAAACGGGCGGGAAAGTGCGGATGACTCTGCAGCACCGAATGAGAGACTCCAGGTCCTCCTCAGCCAGGGTATCAAATTTGTAGAATTTAGCAAACGTGTTTGCCCCTGACCAAGTAGCTGCTCGGCAAAGTTGTAAAGCCGAGACCCCTCGGGCAGCCGCCCAAGATGAGCCCACTTTCCGTGTGGAATGGGCTTTTACAGATTTTGGCTGTGGCAGGCCTGCCACAGAATGTGCAAGCTGAATTGTGCTACAAATCCAACGAGCAATAGTCTGCTTAGAAGCAGGAGCACCCAGCTTGTTGGGTGCATACAGGATAAACAGCGAGTCAGATTTTCTGACTCCAGCCGTCCTGGAAACATATACTTTCAGGGCCCTGACTACGTCCAGCAACTTGGAGTCCTCCAAGTCCCTAGTAGCCGCAGGTACCACAATAGGCTGGTTCAAGTGAAACGCTGAAACCACCTTAGGGAGAAATTGAGGATGAGTCCTCAATTCCGCCCTGTCTGAATGGAAGATCAGATAAGGGCCTTTACAGGATAAAGCCCGCCAATTCTGACACGCGCCTGGCCGAGGCCAGGGCCAACAACATGACCACTTTCCATGTGAGATATTTTAACTCCACAGATTCAAGTGGTTCAAACCAATGTGACTTTAGGAACCCCAAAACTACATTGAGATCCCAAGGTGCCACTGGAGGCACAAAAGGAGGCTGTATATGCAGTACCCCTTTTACAAACGTCTTAACTTCAGGAACTGAAGCTGGTTCTTTCTGGAAGAAAATTGACAGGGCCGAAATTTGAACCTTAATGGACCCCAATTTTAGGCACATAGACACTCCTGTTTACAGGAAATGCAGGAATCGACCTAGTTGAAAATTCCTCCATCGGGGCCTTACTGGCCTCACACCCCGCAACATATTTTCGCCAAATGCGGTGATAATGTCTTGCGGTTACATCCTTCCTGGCTTGATCAGGGTAGGGATGACTTCATCCGGAATGCCTTTTTCCTTCAGGATCCGGCGTTCAACCGCCCTGCCGTTAAACGCAGCCGCGGTAAGTCTTGGAATAGACAGGGTCCTTGCTGGAGCAGGTCCCTTCTTAGAGGTAGAGGCCACGGGTCCTCCGTGAGCATCTCTTGAAGTTCCGGGTACCAAGTCCTTCTTGGCCAATCCGGAGCCACGAGTATAGTGCTTACTCCCCTCCGTCTTATAATTCGCAGTACTTTTGGTATGAGAGGAAGAGGAGGGAACACATACACTGACTGGTACACCCACGGTGTTACCAGAGCGTCCACAGCTATTGCCTGAGGGTCCCTTGACCTGGCGCAATACCTGTCCAATTATTTTGTTTAGGCGGGACGCCAACATGTCCACCTTTGGTTTTTCCCAATGGTTTACAAGCATGTGGAAGACTTCTGGGTGAAGTCCCCACTCTCCCGGGTGGAGGCCGTGCCTGCTGAGGAAGTCTGCTTCCCAGTTGTCCACTCCCGGAATGAATACTGCTGACAGTGCTATCACATGATTTTCCGCCCAGCGAAGAATCCTTGCAGCTTCTGCCATTGACTGCTTCTTGTGCCACCCTGTCTGTTTACGTGGGTGACTGCCGTGATGTTGTCCGACTGGATCAACACCGGCTGACCTTGAAGCAGAGGTCTTGCTAGGCTGAGAGCATTGTAAATGGCCCTTAGCTCCAGGATATTTATGTGAAATGATGTCTCCAGGCTTGACCATAAGCCCTGGAAATTTCTTCCCTGTGTGACTGCTCCCCAGCCTCGCAGGCTGGCATCCGTGGTCACCAGGACCCAGTCCTGAATGCCGAATCTGCGGCCCTCTAGAAGATGAGCACTCTGCAACCACCACAGGAGGGACACCCTTGTCCTTGGTGACCGGGTTATCCGCTGATGCATCTTAAGATGCAACCCGGACCATTTGTCCAGCAGGTCCCACTGGAAAGTTCTTGCGTGAAATCTGCCGAATGGCTTTGCTTCGTAGGAAGCTACCATTTTTCCCAGAACCCTTGTGCATTGATGCACTGAGACTTGGCTCGGTTTTAGGAGGTTCCTGACTAGCTCGGATAACTCCCTGGCTCTCTCCTCCGGGAGAAACACCTTTTTCTGAACTGTGTCCAGAATCATCCCTAGGAACAGAAGACGAGTCGTCGGAACCAGCTGCGATTTTGGAATATTGAGAATCCAACCGTGCTGTCGCCACACTACCTGAGATAGTGCTACACCGACCTCCAACTGTTCCCAGGATCTTACCCTTATCAGGAGATCGTCCAAGTAAGGGATAACTAAAACTCCCTTCCTTCGAAGGAGTATCATCATTTCGGCCATTACCTTGGTAAAGACCCGGGGTGCCGTGGACCATCCAAACGGCAGCGTCTGAAACTGATAGTGACAGTTCTGTACCACAAACCTGAGGTACCCTTGGTGAGAAGGGTAAATCTGGACATGAAGGTAAGCATCCTTGATGTCCAGAGACACCATGTAGTCCCCTTCTCTTGAATTTGAACCTCTGTATGTAAGTGTTCAAAGATTTTAGATTTAAAATCGGTCTCACCGAGCCGTCCGGCTTCGGTACCACAACAGTGTGGAGTAATACCCCTTTCCCTGTTGCAGGAGGGGTACCTTGATTATCACCTGCTGGGAATACAGCTTGTGAATGGCTTCCAAAACTGCCTCCCAGTCTGCTTGTAAAGCCCCAGCGTCATGCTGAGGGCTTGGCAGAGGCGGGAGAGGGCTTCTGTTCCTGGGAACTGGCTGATTTCTGCAGCCGTTTCCCTCTCCCTCTGTCACGGGGCAGAAATGAGGAACCTTTTGCCCACGTGCCCTTATGGGAACGAAAGGACTGCGCCTGATAATACGGCGTCTTCTTATGTTGAGAGGCGACCTGGGGTAAAAACGTGGATTTCCCAGCTGTTGCCGTGGCCACCAGGTCTGAAAGACCGACCCCAAATAACTCCTCCCCTTTATAAGGCAATACTTCCATATGCCATTTGGAATCCGCATCACCTGACCACTGTCGTGTCCATAACCCTCTTCTGGCAGAAATGGACAGCGCACTTACTCGATGCCAGTCGGCAAATATCCCGCTGTGCATCACACATATATAGAAATGTATCTTTTAAATGCTCTACAGGCAATAATATACTGTCCCTATCTAGGGTATCAATATTTTCAGTCAGGGAATCCGACCACGCCAACCCAGCACTGCACATCCAGGCTGAGGCGATTGCTGGTCGCAGTATAACACCAGTATGTGTGTAAATACATTTTAGGATACCCTCCTGCTTTCTATCAGCAGGATCCTTAAGGGCGGCCATCTCAGGAGAGGGTAGAGCCCTTGTTTTGACAAGCGTGTGAGCGCTTTATCCACCCTAGGGGGTGTTTCTCAACGCACCTTTACCTCTGGCGGGAAAGGATATAATGCCAATAACTTTTTAGAAATTATCAGTTTTTTATCGGGGGAAACCCACGCTTCATCACACACCTCATTTAATTTCTCAGATTCAGGAAAACTACAGGTAGTTTTTCCTCACCGAACATAATACCCCTATTGGTGGTACTCGTATTATCAGAAATGTGTAAAACATTTTTCATTGCCTCAATCATGTAACGTGTGGCCCTACTGGAAGTCATATTTGTCTCTTCACCGTCGACACTGGAGTCAGTATCCGTGTCGGCGTCTGTATTTGCCATCTGAGGTAACGGGCGCTTTAGAGCCCCTGACGGCCTATGAGACGTCTGGACAGGCACAAGCTGAGTAGCCGGCTGTCTCATGTCAATCACTGTCTTTTGTAAAGCGCTGACACTGTCATGTAATTCCTTCCAGCAGTTCATCCACTCAGGTGTCGACCCCCTAGGGGGTGACATCCCTATTACAGGCAATTTGCTCCGCCTCCACATCATTTTCCTCCTCATACATGTCGACACAAACGTACCGACACACAGCACACACACAGGGAATGCTCCGATAGAGGACAGGACCCCACTAGCCCTTTGGGGAGACAGAGGGAGAGTTTGCCAGCACACACCAGAGCGCTATATATATACAGGGATAAACTTGTATAAGTGTTTTTCCCCTTATAGCTGCTGTATTGTTTATACTGCGCCTAATTAGTGCCCCCCTCTCTTTTTTAACCCTTTCTGTAGTGTAGTGACTGCAGGGGAGAGCCAGGGAGCTTCCCTCCAACGGAGCTGTGAGGGAAAATGGCGCCAGTGTGCTGAGGAGATAGGCTCCGCCCCTTTCTCGGCGGCCTTTTCTCCCGTTTTTCAGTGTAATCTGGCAGGGGTTAAAATTCATCCATATAGCCCTGGGGGCTATATGTGATGTATTTTCGCCAGCCAAGGTGTTTTTATTGCTGCTCAGGGCGCCCCCCCCTAGCGCCCTGCACCCTCAGTGACCGAAGTGTGAAGTGTGCTGAGGAGCAATGGCACACAGCTGCAGTGCTGTGCGCTACCTTGGTGAAGACAGGATGTCTTCTGCCGCCGATTTTCCGGACCTCTTCTTGCTTCTGGCTCTGTAAGGGGGCCGGCGGCGCGGCTCTGGGACCAGACTCCATGGCTGGGCCTGTGTTCGATCCCTCTGGAGCTAATGGTGTCCAGTAGCCTAAGAAGCCCAATCCACTCTGCACGCAGGTGAGTTCGCTTCTTCTCCCCTTAGTCCCTCGATGCAGTGAGCCTGTTGCCAGCAGGTCTCACTGAAAATAAAAAACCTAAAACTAAACTTTTCACTAAGCAGCTCAGGAGAGCCCCTAGTGTGCACCCTTCTCGTTCGGGCACAAAAATCTAACTGAGGCTTGGAGGAGGGTCATAGGGGGAGGAGCCAGTGCACACCAGGTAGTCCTAAAGCTTTACTTTTGTGCCCAGTCTCCTGCGGAGCCGCTATTCCCCATGGTCCTTACAGAGTTCCCAGCATCCACTAGGACGTCAGAGAAAGGTTGATGACCCCTGGCATCGAGTGTCATCATGATATCAACAGTTCTATTAATGTGCAGTGATAGAGTCACTGCAGACTATCAGGACAGGATAAAGCATTGCTGGAATTCTATATGATGTACAGTGATCTACTTGCTGCATATTAACAGGTCCAGATCAGGGATTGCTGGCTTGTCATGTAAAGTACAGTGATCACCTAGCTGCAGATTAGCAGGACAGGGTCATAGTGCTAGATTTTTTACATAAAATATAGTGATTTACTTGCTGCAGATTATCAGGATAGGGTCAGACAACACTAGCTTGCTATATCCTATACAAAAATCTCCTGGCTTCAGAGTATCATTTTTATTTTATATAATGTACAATGATCTACTTGCTGCAGATTATAAGGCTAGGTTCAGACAGTACTGAGTTTCTATACAATTTACAATGATCTCCTGCCTGCAGGATAACTTAATATACATTTCCAAATATTGCAGAGAGTAACCTGATCATGAAGAGTGGATCCTCACGGATCTTGTTTGCAATGTCCAAGGAAGAAGTGGCTCCAGAAGCAGTAAATATAGATCCTGGGAGAAGTCCAGTCTCCGTAGAAGGCCCAGTTTCAGGGTCCTGCATTTTATCAAGGATGAACTTGTCCACTGGCCTACCTAATAGGTATTCCTCCCTGTTCACCATGCCTCCTGGCCCTTGGTACATCCAGTCCAATTTTTCATCCTTTTTTCTGAGGAATGAGAAGCAAAAGACAAATTAACAGCTAATAAAATGGGAAAGACTAGTGTATATATTTTAGCACCAGGCAGTTCTAACAAAGAATATTTTTGAGGACTGTATCAGAATCTGTTTTTCAAAGACTATTTGCATCAATGTAAATGCTGATTCCATCCAGAACAATCCGATGGTTAAGAAGTTGATGGAATCTGATTGGCACTGAATTGTCTAAACGGATATCAGAGAAAAGGTAAAGAAACAACAATAAGTGCAACTAAAAACCTGCAGAGCTATTTCACAGTGGAGTGGATACAGGGCTGAACCTAATTTGGCCGTAACTGCTCCCAGTCTACGTGCATGGAATTTAATGCGGATATTCGTCAGTATAGAGTTGTGTGCATTTCTGCAAAGTATCGCCCCTCTCCGTGCACTTGGTGTTGTTGTCTTTGTTACCAGTGCACACTTGTCCCTTTCCCTTGTGCGAGAGAGCCACCTGAAAATGAGCACAACTCTGTAAAGCACACAATTCTGCTGGCAGAGCTGACGTAATCACCTACTTACACCCCATCAGCTGCAAGTGTGTAGGCTCAGTTCCTAAGCATGTGCAGTGCACAAACACGCATTAAGATACTCTATGTCTGCAAAATGGACACGTTACGGCTGCATTAACGCCAATATTGAGACATTTCAGGAAATAGTGATGAATACAGGCCTAGGTGTAATGTATTGTCGTGATTATTTAGAAACGCAAACTTATTGAGTAAACCCAGAAAGGCACTGCCCTATATCAAGGGTATCCGCTCTGCCCCAAGTATATGAACAGTGCTGAACTGCAAATAGGGATTCAGTATGATTTACCGGTGGACGGGATGCAGACTGTCAATATCCAGACAGTGGCATCCTGCCCACCAGAATGCCGGCAGCGGAGCGAGTACAAAGATCCCCTTGTGGGCTCGCCATGCTGCGCTCGCCACAGGATCTATTCCCACTCTATGGGTGTCGTGGACACCCGAGAATGGGAATAGCCTTGTTGCGCCGGGATTCCGGCTGGCGGCATTGTCAGCCATCGGGATTCCGGCGTCGGTATCATAACCACCGGGATACTGATAGCTGGCAAATTAAATGTATCCCACAAATAGTTGTATGTAAATGGTAAAGAAAGGAACAGAGAGCCTAATAATGCCAATGGGCAGGGTAACCTCCAAAAGTAATAACTCTTGGGACAAAAAAAACAAAAAACTTTGTAACTCAGAGTAGGAAATAGATATTTCAAAATAGTTTTGAAAATAACATATTGCTCTCAAAAGCCTAAAACAGGATTTATTATACCCTGTACTTGTCCTATATTGTCAACTATAAGTTGCTGTTTTCCTGCTTGATTATTTGTTTATGTACTCTGTAATTGGGTGCTGCGGAACCCTTGTGGCGCCATAAAAATAAAGGATAACAACAACAAACAAAATCAAGGCTTTACCTTGACCTCATGACTAGACCGATAAGCAAATTTTATGTTTGCAAAAGCCACAGGAGGCACCTTGTGTAAAAAGATGCCGGATTCTGTGATCTGCTGCTGCATTTGAAGGTGCAGAATCGGATCCTCTGCATGAACATTGACACCTGAGGAGTGTCCGGTCAAATGACGCTGCTGAAGCCACTGGCTTCAGTACGCCCAGAAAACAAGGACAACATGTCCAAATTTCCTGTGTCTCTGCATTCTGTGTCATTGTTTTGGTATTATGTGTTTTTAATGTGCCATGTCCATAGGTTCCCCCTGTGAACCCCAGCTTGTCATCGTTGTGGAATGCAGGCTACTAGTCTCTGTGGAAAACAAGCTGCTTGATTCTAGGTATATGACATCTGGGAGAACCAGAAGTGTCAGCAGGAGGCATCTGGAGGGCGGAGTCCTATGGTCCGGCAGTGACTGGGCGTGGCCGCTGTTTGTGCGGCAACTTAAAGTGTTAAGTTTTGCTGTACACTGTGTGTGTGTTTCTTGTGGTCCTGAGGAGGGAATTGTTGCCCTGAAACGTTGATGTCTAATACACAAGCATTGTTTTACTGCATACTGAGTGCCAGTTATCTCTGTTTGGAATTTGTATGCATCCTAATTTGGGCACCAGGGCAAGCTTTTGCGATTTAATAGGAGTGCTATAAAATATATATATATATATATATATATATATATATATACACACACACACACACACACACACACACACACACACACACACACATACATATATATATATATATATATATACACACACACACATATATATATACACATATATATATATATATATATATATATATATACACACACAAACACACCCACACACACTGTAGATGCGATGCGAAAGCCCTCACTCACTGGTTGACTGATCACTTTTCATCTTCCTAGCATATCTGTAAGTAAGAGAACATGTAACATAGGTATTCTGCAGTGGGAAATAGGAAAACTGCGTAACTAGAATTTGTATTAAAAATCCCCTAAGGGGATGAAAAGGTGGTTGACATAATGACGTAATTACCGATGCGTGGCTTGCGTTGCATGAACGATAACGGACAATCGGATCAAAATTTGCATTGCACCTCCAGTGTGTAAAATTTAATAAACTACAAAAATGGTCCTGTCACTTTTTACCGTTTCTGCTACGAGTGCTCCTCCATGGATTAATATTTACTTACATTAAGACGTCTCAAATTTGCATCTCTATAGATGTACCAAACTTTTAACACCCATTTATATGTACAACAGTGAAAATCAGAAACTCCCATGAGAAGAATGGGTAGAACAGCTAGTATATCATAAATAGCCTTTGTTACTGAAGCTACTAGCTAAAATCACTAACTACCCTTTCCAGGCTACATAAATACAAGTTTTACATGAGGATGATTTGCCACACAGATGACAACATTCTCACTCATTATAGCCTCTCACTTCACAGCTCCTGTATCCTCAGCAAATTTCTGCATCTCTTCCCGTGCCCTCTCTTCTCGCAGCTCCCGCTGTAGTTCCTCAATTTTCTTCTGTTCCGCTTCATGTTTTTGCTCTGCTTTCCACACTTTCTCCACATTGCGCAATGTCTGTGGGTGCCAGCTTTTTTTCAAATTCTAAGGAAATAAACAAATTTAAAAAGAGGCACTACCCACAAAAAAAAAGAACATACAGTAACTTTTGATAAGTAACACACCTCTATCGGTGCTTCAATTGTACCATTTTCTTGTTTCCCATGTCTACAAGCTGGTTTAATAACGTAATGCTTTCAACTAAACCATAAACTATTATGGAAGTATCAAATGAAATGCGCAAGTTTCACTTCTGTTTGTATCAAGGTTTTAGCATCAATGGGGGTCATTCCGAGTTGATCGCTTGCTAGCAGTTTTAAGCAGCCGTGCAAATGCTATGCCACCGCCCACTGGGGAGTGTATTTTAGCTTAGCAGAAGTGCGAACGCTTGTGCAGCCCAGCTCTACAAAACCAGTTTGTGCAGCTTCAGAGTAGCTCTGAACCTACTCAGCGCTTGCGATCACTTCAGCCTATTCGTGTCCGGATTTGACGTCATACACCCGCCCAGCGAATGCCCAGCCACACCTGCGTTTTTTCAGACACGCCTGCACGTTTGAAAACACTCCCTGAAAACGGTCAGTTGACACCCAGAAACGCCCCTTTCCTGTCAATCTTCTTGTGGCCGTCAGTGCGACTGAAAACTTAGTTAGAACCTGAGCACAACCACAAAGAGCTTTGCACCCGCACGTATCGCATGCGCATTGCATTCCATATGCATAAATGCCGTTTTTTCACCTGATCGCTGCGCTGCGAAAATCGCCAGCGAGCAATCAATTCGGAATTTACAGTCAAAGTAAACCTGTGTAAAGCGGCCCGTAGGCATTACAATTTATTACATGAACTTAAAATGTATAAAAATAGGATTTTAAATACCTACCGGTAAATCCTTTTCTCGTAGTCCATAAGGGATATTGGGGGAATCTAGTACGATGGGGTATACATGGGGGCCAAAGGAGCCAGTGCACTTTAAATTTCTTCAACTGGGTGTGTTGGCTCCTCCCCTCCCACAAGCAGTTATAGATAAAAACGTGCCCAAAGGAGAATGGACATGTATGAGAGAAGTAAGTATGATAAAGAGTGGAGAGATTTACAAACCAGCAAAACACTAACATATAACAACCAGCAACGGCTGGTAACAACAACAGCAACAATTGAACAGGTACCCACATAACAGAGAACCTTCAGAAAAGTCACCGCACTGAGGTGGGCGCCCAATATCCCTTATGGACCACGAAAAAAGGATTTACCAGTAGGTATTTAAAATCCTATTTTCCCTAGCGGGATCCAGGTCATCCCCAGCATCATCTGTATCAGATAGTATAGCAGGTCAACCACGCTTCTGGGGACCTGCATGAGAAGGGGAGCTGTGCATTTGCCCTAGCAGCTAAATCAGCATCAGTTTGTTGCAGTAGCTGAATTTTCTGCACATTTGCAGTGAGCTGGGATGACATATCTGACATCATAGTCTTAAGAGACCCTAACCAGTGGGGCTCTGAACCCTCTCCCCCAGCCCCTTCACTGGTTTGTGAAGATTGACTGCATTATCACAGGAAACCAAGACAGTAGATAATGGAGAGAATCTGGTGTGACAAACACTGCAGTTTGTGTTTTCCCATGTTCACAGTAAGCACAAACAAAATACACACAGACAGTGGATAATGAAAGCCTGCCCTACTGACTGTGAGAGAAGAAACAGGGGTAAAGAGGAACACCAGCACACCCTGAGCTGCACTGCCCCAGTGAGGCTGTCAGCTTGCCTAAAACACAGTAAACACTAATAATTTACGTCCTATATAGAATCAGGATAGTGTACACAAGCGGCTCTCCCCCTTTGCTACGCCCTGTATCAGATATCCAATGTGGCTGAGGAGTCAGGAAGCGCTGTGTGTGCTGTATATGGCTGCAGTAAACAGAGGAAGGTGCAAAAACGCCTGCATGTCCCGCACTGAGGTAGCTCCGCCCCCTCCAATGGTGTCCGAGTTACATATATAGATTATACTGGCAAAGTCTCCAAAGTAGCTTAAAACATCACACAAGTGCTAGTCAAGCCCTTGTGTGCCAGTTCTACAAGGGGGATCTTAGCGGGACCCCCCAGGGAGGGTCCCATACGCCGCGCCCATGGTCAACCGCACTTTGAACCGGGACCCCCGGTTTATACTCACCACCGATCTCACCTTCAGGCAGCGTTTAGGGGTGTGCAGCGTTCTGTGGCTGTGACAGCCAAGGCGTAGTGCCCCGCTGAACAAACAGCCCCTCAGGACAGTGGTCCTGCAGCGGGGAAGTGACTCTGACACCTTGCAGAGGCCGATGACCGACCCCCTTCCTAACTCCCACGGTTCAGGTATGCTGTTGCCCAGACAGCATACCGAAAATAATAAAAGTTTTACAAGAAAATGAAGGAAACTCTCTGGTGCTGCAGAGATGGGCATCCTCTCCTGAGGGCACTTTTTTTTAAACTGTCTGTGAAAGGGAGCATAGAGGGGAGGAGCCAGCACACCCAGTTGAAGAAATTTAAAGTGCACTGGCTCCTTTGGACCTCGTCTATACCCCATCGTACTAGATTCCCCCAATATCCCTTATGGATGCTAGAGAAAAAATAAGAATTTACTTACCGATAATTCTATTTCTCGTAGTCCGTAGTGGATGCTGGGGACTCCGTAAGGACCATGGGGAATAGCGGCTCCGCAGGAGACTGGGCACATCTAAAGAAAGCTTTAGGACTATCTGGTGTGCACTGGCTCCTCCCCCTATGACCCTCCTCCAAGCCTCAGTTAGGATACTGTGCCCGGACGAGCGTACACAATAAGGAAGGATTTTGAATCCCGGGTAAGACTCATACCAGCCACACCAATCACACTGTACAACTTGTGATCTGAACCCAGTTAACAGCATGATAACAGAGGAGCCTCTAGAAAAGATGGCTCACTACAGCAATAACCCGATTTTTTTGGTAACAATAACTATGTACCAGTATTGCAGACAATCCGCACTTGGGATGGGCGCCCAGCATCCACTACGGACTACGAGAAATAGAATTATCGGTAAGTAAATTCTTATTTTCTCTAACGTCCTAAGTGGATGCTGGGGACTCCGTAAGGACCATGGGGATTATACCAAAGCTCCCAAACGGGCGGGAGAGTGCGGATGACTCTGCAGCACCAAATGAGAGAACTCCAGGTCCTCCTCAGCCAGGGTATCAATTTTGTAGAATTTTACAAACGTATTTGCTCCTGACCAAGTAGCTGCTCGGCAAAGTTGTAAAGCCGAGACCCCTCGGGCAGCCGCCCAAGATGAGCCCACCTTCCTTGTGGAGTGGGCATTTACAGATTTTTGGCTGTGGCAGGCCTGCCACAGAATGTGCAAGCTGAATTGTACTACAAATCCAACGAGCAATAGTCTGCTTAGAAGCAGGAGCACCCAGCTTGTTGGGTGCATACAGGATAACAGCGAGTCAGATTTCCTGACTCCAGCCGTCCTGGAAACATATATTTTCAGGGCCCTGACAACGTCTAGCAACTTGGAGTCCTCCAAGTCCCTAGTAGCCGCAGGCACCACAATAGGTTGGTTCAGGTGAAACGCTGAAACCACCTTAGGGAGAAACTGAGGACGAGTCCTCAATTCCGCCCTGTCAGAATGGAAAATCAGATAAGGGCTTTTACAGGATAAAGCCGCCAATTCTGACACGCGCCTGGCCCAGGCCAGGGCCAACAGCATGACCACTTTCCATGTGAGATATTTTAACTCCACAGATTTAAGTGGTTCAAACGAATGTGACTTTTGGAACCCAAAAACTACATTGAGATCCCAAAGTGCCACTGGAGGCACAAAAGGAGGCTGTATATGCAGTACCCCTTTTACAAACGTCTAAACTTCAGGGACTGAAGCTAGTTCTTTTTGGAAGAAAACTGACAGGGCCGAAATTTGAACCTTAATGGACCCCAATTTCAGGCCCATAGACACTCCTGTTTGCAGGAAATGTAGGAATCGACCCAGTTGAATTTCCTCCGTCGGGCCTTACTGGCCTCGCACCACGCAACATATTTTCGCCAAATGCGGTGATAATGTTTTGCGGTTACATCCTTCCTGGCTTTGATCAGGATAGGGATGACTTCATCCGGAATGCCTTTTTTTTCCTTCAGGATCCGGCGTTCAACCGCCATGCTGTCAAACGCAGCCGCGGTAAGTCTTGGAACAGACAGGGTCCTTGCTGGAGCAGGTCCCTTCTTAGAGGTAGAGGCCACGGATCCTCCGTGAGCATCTCTTGAAGTTCCGGTTACCAAGTCCTTCTTGGCCAATCCGGAGCCACGAATATAGTGCTTACTCCTCTCCATCTTATCAATCTCAGTACCTTGGGTATGAGAGGCAGAGGAGGGAACACATACACTGACTGGTACCCCCACGGTGTTACCAGAGCGTCTACAGCTATTGCCTGAGGGTCCCTTGACCTGGCGCAATACCTGTTTTTCCCAACGGTTTATAATTATGTGGAAGACTTCTGGGTGAAGTCCCCACTCTCCCGGGTGGAGGTCGTGCTGAGGAAGTCTGCTTCCCAGTTGTCCACTCCCGGAATGAATACTGCTGACAGTGCTATCACATGATTTTCCGCCCAGCGAAGAATCCTTGCAGCTTCTGCCATTGCCCTCCTGCTTCTTGTGCCACCCTGTCTGTTTACGTGGGTGACTGCCGTGATGTTGTCCGACTGGATCAACACCGGCTGACCTTGAAGCAGAGGTCTTGCTAAGCTTAGAGCATTGTAAATGGCCCTTAGCTTCAGGATATTTATGTGAAGTGATGTCTCCAGGCTTGACCATAAGCCCTGGATATTCCTTCCCTGTGTGACTGCTCCCCAGCCTCGCAGGCTGGCATCCGTGGTCACCAGGACCCAGTCCTGAATGTCGAATCTGCGGCCCTCTAGAAGATGAGCACTCTGCAACCACCACAGGAGGGACACCCTTGTCCTTGGTGACAGGGTTATCCGCTGATGCATCTGAAGATGCGATCCGGACCATTTGTCCAGCAGGTCCCACTGGAAAGTTCTTGCGTGGAATCTGCCGGATGGGATTGCTTCGTAGGAAGCCACCATTTTACCCAGAACCCTTGTGCATTGATGCACTGAGACTTGGCTCGGTTTCAGGAGGTTCCTGACTAGCTCGGATTACTCCCTGGCTTTCTCCTCCGGGAGAAACACCTTTTTCTGGACTGTGTCCAGGATCATCCCTAGGAACAGAAGACAAGTCGTCGGAACCAGCTGCGATTTTGGAATATTGAGAAACCAATCGTGCTGCCGCAACACTACCTGAGATAGTGCTACACCGACCTCCAACTGTTCCCTGGATCTTACCCTTATCAGGGAATCGTCCAAGTAAGGGATAACTAAAATTCCCTTCCTACGAAGGAATATCATCATTTCGGCCATTACCTTGGTAAAGACCCGGGGTGCCGTGGACCTCTGAACTGATAGTGACAGTTCTGTACCATAAACCTGAGGTACCCTTGGTGAGAAGGGTAAATTTTGACATGAAGGTAAGCATCCTTGATGTCCCGAGACATCATGTAGTCCCCTTCTTCCAGGTTCGCAATCACTGCTCTGAGTGACTCAATCTTGAATTTGAACCTCTGTATGTAAGTGTTCAAAGATTTTAGATTTAGAATCGGTCTCACCGAGCCGTCCGGCTTCGGTACCACAACAGTGTGTAATAATACCCCGTTCCCTGTTGCAGGAGGGGTACCTTGATTATCACCTGCTGGGAATACAGCTTGTGAATGGCTTCCAAAACTGTCTCCCTGTCAGAAGGAGACATCGGTAAAGCCGACTTTAGGAAACGGCGAGGGGGAGACGTCTCGAATTCTAATTTGTACCCCTGAGATATCACCTGAAGGATCCAGGGGTCTACTTGCGAGTGAGCCCACTGCGCGCTGAAATTCATTGAGACGGGCCCCCCACCGTGCCTAATTCTGCTTGTAAAGCCCCAGCGTCATACTGAGGGCTTGGCAGAGGCGGGAGAGGGTTTCTGTTCCTGGGAACTGGCTGATTTCTGCAGCCTTTTTCCTCTCCCTCTGTCACGGGGCAGAAATGAGGAACCTTTTGCCCGCTTGTCCACGAAAAGACTGCGCCTGATAATACAGCGTCTTCTCATGTTGAGAGGCGACCTGGGGTACAAACGTGGATTTCCCAGCTGTTGCCGTGGCCACCAGGTCTGAAAGACCGACCCCAAATAACTCCTCCCCTTAATAAGGCAATACTTCCAAATGCCGTTTGGAATACGCATCACCTGACCACTGACGTGTCCATAACCCTCTACTGGTAGAAATGGACAACGCACTTAGACTTGATGCCAGTCGGCAAATATTCCGCTGTGCATCACGCATATATAGAAATGCATCTTTTAAATGCTCTATAGGCAAAAATATACTGTCCCTATCTAGGGTATCAATATTTTCAGTCAGGCAATCCGACCACGCCAACCCAGCACTGCACATCCAGGCTGAGGCGATTGCTGGTCGCAGTATAACACCAGTATGTGTGTAAATACATTTTAGGATACCCTCCTGCTTTCTATCAGCAGGATCCTTAAGGGCGGCCATCTCAGGAGAGGGTAGAGCCCTTACAAGCGTGTGAGCGCTTTATCCACCCTAGGGGGTGTTTCCCAATGCACCCTAACCTCTGGCGGGAAAGGATATAATGCCAATAACATTTTAGAAATTATCAGTTGTTATCGGGGGAAAACCACGCATCATCACACACCTCATTTAATTTCTCAGATTCAGGAAAACTACAGGTAGTTTTTCCTCACCGAACATAATACCCCTTTTTGGTGGTACTCGTATTATCAGAAATGTGTAAAACATTTTTCATTGCCTCAATCATGTAACGTGTGGCCCTACTGGAAGTCACATTTGTCTCTTCACCGTCGACACTGGAGTCAGTATCCGTGTCGGCGTCTATATCTGCCATCTGAGGTAACGGGCGCTTTAGAGCCCCTGACGGCCTATGAGACGTCTGGACAGGCACAAGCTGAGTAGCCGGCTGTCTCATGTCAACCACTGTCTTTTATACAGAGCTGACACTGTCACGTATTCCTTCCAACAGTTCATCCACTCAGGTGTCGACCCCCTAGGGGGTGACATCACTATTACAGGCAATCTGCTCCGTCTCCACATCATTTTTCTCCTCATACATGTCGACACAAAACATACCGACATACAGCACACACACAGGGAATGCTCTGATAGAGGACAGGACACCACTAGCCCTTTGGGGAGACAGAGGGAGAGTTTGCCAGCACACACCAGAGCGCTATATATATACAGGGATAACCTTATATAAGTGTTTTTCCCCTTATAGCTGCTGTATCTTTAATACTGCGCCTAATTAGTGCCCCCCTCTCTTTTTTAACCCTTTCTGTAGTGTAGTGACTGCAGGGGAGAGACAGGGAGCTTCCCTCCAACGGAGCTGTGAGGGAAAATGGCGCCAGTGTGCTGAGGAGATAGGCTCCGCCCCCTTATCGGCGGCCTTATCTCCCGTTTTTCTATGTATTCTGGCAGGGGTTAAATGCATCCATATAGCCCAGGAGCTATATGTGATGCATTTTTTTTGCCATCCAAGGTGTTTTTTATTGCGTCTCAGGGCGCCCCCCCCAGCGCCCTGCACCCTCAGTGACCGGAGTGTGAAGTGTGCTGAGAGCAATGGCGCACAGCTGCAGTGCTGTGCGCTACCTTGTTGAAGACAGGACGTCTTCTGCCGCCGATTTTCCGGACCTCTTCTGCCTTCTGGCTCTGTAAGGGGGCCGGCGGCGCGGCTCTGGGACCCATCCAGGCTGGGCCTGTGATCGTCCCTCTGGAGCTAATGTCCAGTAGCCTAAGAAGCCCAATCCACTCTGCACGCAGGTGAGTTCGCTTCTTCTCCCCTTAGTCCCTCGATGCAGTGAGCCTGTTGCCAGCAGGTCTCACTGAAAATAAAAAACCTAAACTAAAACTTTCACTAAGAAGCTCAGGAGAGCCCCTAGTGTGCACCCTTCTCGTTCGGGCACAAAGATCTAACTGAGGCTTGGAGGAGGGTCATAGGGGGAGGAGCCAGTGCACACCAGATAGTCCTAAAGCTTTCTTTAGATGTGCCCAGTCTCCTGCGGAGCCGCTATTCCCCATGGTCCTTACGGAGTCCCCAGCATCCACTTAGGACGTTAGAGAAATAAGATTTTACTTACCGGTAAATCTATTTCTCGTAGTCCGTAGTGGATGCTGGGGACTCCGTAAGGACCATGGGGAATAGACGGGCTCCGCAGGAGACATGGGCACTTTAAGAAAGAATTTAGATTCTGGTGTGCTCTGGCTCCTCCCTCTATGTCCCTCTTCCAGACCTCAGTTAGAGAAACTGTGCCCGGAAGAGCCGACAGTACAAGGAAAGGATTTTGGAAAACCAGGGCAAGACTCATACCAGCCACACCGTATAACTTGTGATAAACTTACCCAGTCAACAGTATGAACAACAACAGAGCATCAGTTCAACCCTGATGCAACAATAACATAGCCCTTATTGCAGCAATAACTATATACAAGTATTGCAGAAGAAGTCCGCACTTGGGACGGGCGCCCAGCATCCACTACGGACTACGAGAAATAGATTTACCGGTAAGTAAAATCTTATTTTCTCTAACGTCCTAGTGGATGCTGGGGACTCCGTAAGGACCATGGGGATTATACCAAAGCTCCCAAACGGGCGGGAGAGTGCGGATGACTCTGCAGCACCGATTGAGCAAACAATAGGTCCTCATCAGCCAGGGTATCAAACTTGTAGAACTTTGCAAAAGTGTTTGAACCTGACCAAGTAGCAGCTCGGCATAGTTGTAATGCCGAGACCCCTCGGGCAGCCGCCCAAGAAGAGCCCACCTTCCTAGTGGAATGGGCTTTAACTGATTTTGGCAGCGGCAATCCAGCCGCAGAATGAGCTTGCTGAATCGTGTTACAGATCCAGCGAGCAATAGTTTGCTTTGAAGCAGGAGCACCCAGCTTGTTGGATGCATACAGGATAAACAGCGACTCCGTTTTCCTGACTCTAGCCGTTCTGGCTACATAAACCTTCAAAGCCCTGACCACATCCAGTAACTCGGAATCCTCCAAGTCACGAGTAGCCACAGGCACGACAATAGGTTGGTTCATATGAAAAGATGACACCACTTTTGGCAGAAATTGTGGACGGGTCCGCAATTCTGCTCTATCCATATGGAAAACCAGATAGGGGCTTTTATGTGACAAAGCCGCTAATTCTGACACACGCCTAGCCGAAGCCAAGGCTAATAGCATGACCACCTTCCACGTGAGATATTTTAACTCCACCGTTTTAAGTGGTTCAAACCAGTGTGATTTCAGGAAACTTAACACCACGTTAAGATCCCAAGGTGCCACTGGAGGCACAAAAGGAGGCTGAATATGCAGCCCTCCCTTTACAAACGTCTGAACTTCTGGTAGAGAAGCCAACTCTTTTTGAAAGAAAATGGATAAGGCCGAAATCTGGACCTTAATGGAGCCCAATTTTAGGCCCAAATTCACTCCTGACTGTAGGAAGTGAAGGAAACGGCCCAGCTGGAATTCCTCTTTAGGAGCATTCCTGGCCTCACACTCAGAAACATATTTTCGCCATATACGGTGATAATGTTTAGTTGTCACGTCCTTCCTAGGAATGACCTCGTCCGGAATGCCCTTTTCTGCTAGGATCCGGTGTTCAACCGCCATGCCGTCAAACGCAGCCGCAGTAAGACTTGGAACAGACCGGGCCCCTGTTGCAACAGGTTCTGTCTGAAAGGAAGAGGCCACGGGTTCTCTGTGAGCATTTCTTGCAGATCTGGATACCAGGTCCTTCGTGGCCAATCTGGAACAATGAGGATTGTTCTCACTCCTCCTTTTCTTATTATCCTCATCACCTTGGGAATGAGAGGAAGAGGAGGAAATACATAGACCGACTGGAACACCCACGGTGTCACCAGGGCGTCTACCGCTATTGCTTGAGGGTCTCTTGACCTGGCGCAATACCTCTGTAGTTTTTTGTTGAGGCGGGATGCCATCATGTCCACCTGTGGCAGTTCCCACCGATATGTGATCTGCGTGAAGACTTCCTGATGAAGTCCCCACTCTCCCGGGTGGAGGTCGTGTCTGCTGAGGAAGTATGCTTCCCAGTTGTCCACTCCCGGGATGAACACTGCTGACAGAGCGCTTACGTGATTCTCCGCCCAGCGAAGAATTCTGGTGGCTTCTGCCATCGCCACTCTGCTCCTTGTGCCGCCTTGGCGGTTCACCTGAGCCACTGCGGTGATGTTGTCTGACTGAATCAGAACCGGTTGGTCGCGAAGCAAGTGCTCCGTTTGACGTAGGGCGTTGTATACGGCCCTTAGTTCCAGGATGTTGATGTGAAGGCAAGTCTCTTGACTTGACCACAGACCTTAGAAATTTCTTCCCTGTGTGACTGTTCCCCACCCTCGGAGGCTAGCGTCCGTGGTCACCAGGACCCAGTCCTGAATTCCGAATCTGCGTCCCTCTAGAAGGTGAGAACTCTGCAGCCACCACAGGAGTGACACCCTGGCCCTTGTGTCAGGGACAGATGAGTCATCAGTGATATGCAAATCATCTTTTATTACAATAATCATATATTGAATACTTTTCTGCCATTTTGGCTGTAACAATAATCATATATTGAATACTTTTCTGCCATTTTGGCTGTAACTTTGCATCATCATAGTCGACACTGGAGTCAGACTCCGTGTAGATATCAGTGTCTATTATTTTGGATAGTGATCATTCAGAGACTCTGAAGGTCTCTGCGACATAGGGACAGACATGGGTCGATTCCCTGTCTGTTCTCTAATCTTTTGTGCAATAAATTCACCTTAGCACTTAATTACACATATCCAAACAGGTGTCGGCGTTGTCGACGGAGACACCCTCACACACACATTTGCTCCATCTCCTCCTTAGGGGAGCCTTTTACCTCAGACATGTCGACACACACGTACCGACACGCCACACACTCAGGGAATGCTCATCTGAAGACAATTCCCCTTTGGAGAGACAGAGAGAGAGTGTATGCCAGCACACACCCCAGCGCTATTAACCCAGGAATAACACAGTAACTTAATGTTAACCCAGTAGCTGCTGTTTATATTGATTTTTGCGCCTAATTATGTGCCCCCCCCCCCCCCCTCTCTTTTTACCCTCCTCTACCGTGTAGCTGCAGGGGAGAGGCTGGGGAGCTTCCTCTCAGCTGTGCTGTGGAGAAAAAACATGGCGCTGGCGAGTGCTGAGGAAGAAGCCCCGCCCCCTCGACGGCGGGCTTCTGTCCCGCTTAAATAAACATTTACTTGGCGGGGGCTCATACATATATACAGTGCCCAACTGTATATATGCTAAACTTTTGGCAAAGAGGTCCCAATTGCTGCCCAGGGCGCCCCCCCTGCGCCCTGCACCCTTACAGTGACTGGAGTATGTGAGGTGTGTGGGAGCAATGGCGCACAGCTGCAGTGCTGTGCGCTACCTCAGTGAAGACAGGAGTCTTCTGCCACCGATTTCGAAGTCTTCTTGCTTCTTATGCTCACCCGGCTTCTGTCTTCCGGCTCTGCGAGGGGGGCGGCGGCGCGGCTCTGGGTTTGGACGACGAGGGTGAGATCCTGTGTACGATCCCTCTGGAGCTAATGGTGTCCAGTAGCCTAAGAAGCAGGACCTATCTTCAGAGAGTAGGGCTGCTTCTCTCCCCTCAGTCCCACGATGCAGGGAGTCTGTTGCCAGCAGAGCTCCCTGAAAATAAAAAACCGAACAAAATACTTTCTTAAAGCAAGCTCAGGAGAGCTCACTGAACAGCACCCAGCTCGTCCGGGCACAGATTCAAACTGAGGTCTGGAGAAGGGGCATAGAGGGAGGAGCCAGAGCACACCAGAATCTAAATTATTTCTTAAAGTGCCCATGTCTCCTGCGGAGCCCGTCTATTCCCCATGGTCCTTACGGAGTCCCCAGCATCCACTAGGACGTTAGAGAAAAATGCTTAGATGATTGGTCAAAGGGGTTGGGTTCGGGAAACCGGCGGTTGGGATCCTGGCAGTCAGAATGCCAACGTTGGGATCCTGGCCGCCAGAATGCTAGCAGCAGGGTGAGCGCAATGTAGCCCCTTCCAGGCTCGGTAGCTTGCCGCAGGTTCTATTTCCACTCTATGGGTGTCGTGGACATCCATGAGTGGGAATAGCCCTCAGCCCCCTGCCGGCATTCTGGTGACCAGGATTCCGGCGTCTGTATGCTGACTGCCTGGATCCCAACCGCCGGAATCGTGCCTACATTAATTTTTTTTAATTTATAGCTGCACTAAAGGCCAGTAAAACAAGAATAATTCTACACATAATCACAATGCAGGTATTTAACATAAAAACGCATATTAAACTTTACAGCTGACTTAATATTTATTTATAAATATGTTACATGTTAAACTACACTATAGAGAAATATAATAAAATTCAACTCTCTGCTGGTAAAGTTGATAATCAGTAACACATAGTGGAATCTGGTGCAGCATATTAAAAGTCACACTGGATGAAGCTAGGAGTGTCGTTTGACAAGTGTGGTAGTTGGTAAATTTCTATGAGATGCCTAGAAAGTTCACGCCTGGAAAGTTCCACTCCTCTAACAACAACAACAACAACAACAACAACAACCACCACCACCCCTCCTCCCCACCCAGGCCAAATTGCAGTCAGAAGTGAAGTGAGCGGTTTAGCAGCTCTCCACAAAGCTGAACACAAATTAATTTGGTGCAGTGGTAAAACACTTATTTAAAGAAGTGGACAGCAGCGCAGATCAAAGCAGAGTTAGACGAAGCTCATGAGGACTCTGCTCCTCTGTTGACGACAGTCTATTTCTGGATTAACAAATTTAAACGTGGCCAAACCTGCACTGAAGATGAAGCACGCTCCGGACGCCCACATGAGATCACCATATTGGATATGGTGGCAAAAATCCATGGTATTCTTAAGGAAAATCGCAGAGTGAAGATGTGTGAGATTACTGAGGCCGTAGACATCTCGACTGAATGAGTGCATAACATTCTGCATGAAAAAATAAGATTTTAAACCTACCGGTAAATCTATTTCTCCTAGTCCGTAGAGGATGCTGGGGACTCCGTAAGGACCATGGGGTATAGACGGGCTCCGCAGGAGATAGGGCACCTAAAAAAAAACTTTGACTATGGGTGTGCACTGGCTCCTCCCTTTATGCCCCTCCTCCAGACCTCAGTTAGAGAACTGTGCCCAGAGGAGATGGACAATACAAGGCAGGATTTAGAAATCCAAGGGCAAGATTCATACCAGCCCACACCAATCATACCATGTAACCTGGATCATACATAACCAGTTAACCGTATGAACAACAACAGTAACGGTCCAAGACCGATTTCAACTGTAACATAACCCTTATGTAAGCAACAACTATATACAAGTCTTGCAGAGTTTCCGCACTGGGACGGGCACCCAGCATCCTCTACGGACTAGGAGAAATAGATTTACCGGTAGGTTTAAAATCTTATTTTCTCTTACGTCCTAGAGGATGCTGGGGACTCTGTAAGGACCATGGGGTTTATACCAAAGCATCCAATCTTAGGAGAGACAGAGAGAGAGTATGCCAGCACACACCCAGCGCTTAATAACATTGTGGAAAAAATATGACCAGATAGCGCTTTTTTTTTATTTTTTTTATATATATTAATATTCCAATTCCCACTCACTGCGTCGCCAATGTGCCCCCCTCCTCTTTTTTCCAGCCTGTGAAGTTCAGCAGGGGAGAGACCAGGGAGCCAGCGTTCAGCATGCAGCCTCTGTGGAGAAAATGGCGCTGGTTAGTGCTGAGGATCAAGCCCCGCCCACCCGACGGCGGGCTTCGGTCCCAGTGCTTATTTTATTAAAATGGCGGGGGATTCTTGGATTTACTGCCTCCGCAGCCTAATCCATCTTAACATGCCCAGAAGTGAGGAATATTGCTGCCCAGGGCGTCCCCCCCAGCGCCCTGCACCCTTCAGTGCTGCTCTGTGTGTGTGTATAGTGGGAGCAATGGCGCGCAGCTTACCGCTGCGCACCTTACCTCATGAAGATCTGATGTCTTCTGCCGCCTGATGTCTTCTGCCTTCTCATACTCACCCGGCTTCTATCTTCGGCATCTGTGAGGAGGACGGCGGCGCAGCACCGGGATGAACCCCAGGTGAGACCTGTGTTCCGACACCCTCTGGAGCTAATGGTGTCCAGTAGCCTAAAAACAGAGCCCAACCATAAAGCCAGCCCTGCTTCCCTCTCCTCAGTCCCATGATGCAGGGAGCCTGTTGCCAACAGGACTCCCTGGAAAAAAAAACCTAACAAAATTCTTTTAAAACAGAAAACTCTGGAGAGCTCTCTGCAGTGTACCCTTTCTCCTCTGGGCACAGAATCTAACTGAGGTCTGGAGGAGGGGCATAGAGGGAGGAGCCAGTGCACACCCATAGTCAAAGTTCTTTTTAGGTGCCCTATCTCCTGCGGAGCCCGTCTATACCCCATGGTCCTACGGAGTCCCCAGCATCCTCTAGGACGTAAGAGAAAGCTGTATGCACAATGGGTGCCCCCGAATGCGGACTCTAGATCAAAAAGGAATCCTAAAGGACGTTTCAACAGTGTTTGGCGATGTTTAAGCACAATCCGCAGGATTTTTGCTTTTGGTTTGTGACTATGGACAAAAATTCGATCCCCCACTACACGCGAGTTGAAGAAGCAGTCAAAATAGTTGACAATGCCTGGTGAAAGTGTGCCAAAAAAAGCCATGACTGGTGCCGAAAAAGGCCATGACCGTTTTGTTGGCTGTACAAGTGATGGCTACTGTTTTTTTAGGATTCCCAAGGATTTATCTTAATTGACTACTTGCAAAAGGGTAAGGGTGCATACACACAAAACGATTTGTCCAACGTTGTGGACGTTCCCGGGGTGTTCCGAATCGCTAGGATGAACAATCGTTCCGTGTGTATGCACTAAATTGTGCATGGCATGCTCCCGTGGGGATGTCAGTCGCTTCCCCAGATCTCACTGCATGTTCAAAAGATCAAAGGGAGCCGCTGCCAATCCAATGCAGCGCTATGCGGTGGGTACACATCATACCATGTGTAACCACCTTACGACAACAAGAGTACTGTGTAACATTATTGGACCAGTTGAAAGAAGAGCTGAAAAATAAACAGCCAAGATTGGTGCACAAAAAAGTGTTCTTTCACCAAGATAACCTGCAATCTCACAAGTCAATGGCAAAATTACACCAATTGTGCTTTGAAATTGATTCCCCATATTTGGCCCCCGAGCGACTTCTTCCAGTTTCCAAATTTGAAAATCTGGCTCGATGGGAATAAATTCTCATTAAATGAGGAAGTGGTCATCGCTGCCGTCAAAAAGTATTTTGCAGGCTTTGAGACACCCTACTATTCAGACAGTATTAAAAAAATTAGAAACTCGCTGAACCAAGTGTATCGCCCTCAAAGGAGATTATGGGCAGGATGTAATGAAGTCCGAGTTCGGCGGCCATGCGGGACGCCGGCAAAACTTGGAAGTTTTTTTAAAGGGGCAAACATGTACAAAGCTAAACAATGCCTTATACATGAATGCCCCTTCAAAAAAAGTCTTAGTTCAGCCGGCATCCTGCATGGCCGCCGAACTCAGACTTCATTACATCCTGCCCTATGTCGAGAAATAAATGCGATCTCCCACCACCCCCCAAAAAAATGTGTTTTACTTTTTTTTTATGACACTTGTTGCAGCCATTTCATTTCTATTCCCTCACTTCAGTGTGTAATATGTGTGTTTACCAGAAAGTGGTCCCTATAATCATAGATATTCAGCCTCTGTTCACTTAGCCATGACCCTAAAGAGCCTCCTAGAACATGGGGGGTCATTCCGAGTTGTTTGCTCGTTATTTTTTTCTCGCAACGGAGCGATTAGTCGCTAATGCGCATGCGCAATGTCCGCAGTGCGACTGCGCCAAGTAAATTTGCTATGCAGTTAGGTATTTTACTCACAGCATTACGAGGTTTTTTCTTCGTTCTGGTGATCGGAGTGTGATTGACAGGAAGTGGGTGTTTCTGGGCGGAAACAGGCCTTTTTATGGGAGTGTGTGAAAAAACGCTACAGTTTCTGGGAAAAACGCGGGAGTGGCTGGAGAAACGGAGGAGTGTCTGGGCGAATGCTGGGTGTGTTTGTGACTTCAAACCAGGAACGACAAGCACTGAACTGATCGCAGATGCCGAGTAAGTCTGGAGCTACTCAGAAACTGCTAAGAAGTGTCTATTCGCAATTCTGCTAATCTTTCGTTCGCAATTTTGATATGCTAAGATTCACTCCCAGTAGGCGGCGGCTTAGCGTGTGCAAAGCTGCTAAAAGCAGCTTGCGAGCGAACAACTCGGAATGACCCCCATGGTTAAGGATGACTGGGGCTGGGTTCAGCTACTTGCAGGGCAGGGCTATGACTATTTAGGAAATAAATATCTAATAAATGGCTGGTAAACAGTCTTTTTTTTGTCATTCACCTCTATGATATAATAGGATTTTAATACCTACCGGTAAATCCTTTTCTCTTAGTCCGTAGAGGATTCTGGGGACTCCGTAAGGACCATGGGGTATAGACGGGATCCGCAGGAGACATGGGCACACTATAAGACTTTGAATGGGTGTGACCTGGCTACTCCCTCTATGCCCCTCCTCCAGACCTCAGTTAGAAAACTGTGCCCAGGGAGATGGACATTTCGAGGAAATAATTTATTGTTTAAACACGGTGAGTGTCATACCAGCTCAGACCACAAACATACCGCAGAACGTAGCATTCAAAAGAATACCAGCCAACGGCATGAAAAATACACAGCCACATGATGAGAGAATATGTAACACAACCAGTGTGTCAACACAATCAATAAAAAAGCACCACCTGCCATGGCATGCAAAACATCAGCAACAGAAAAGAAACACCACAAGAGTGTAACCAGAACCAATTACTGCAGACACAGTACGCACTGGGACGGGCGCCCAGCATCCTCTACGGACTAAAAGAAAAGGATTTACCGGTAGGTATTAAAATCCTATTTTCTCCTATGTCCTAGAGGATGCTGGGGACTCCGTAAGGACCATGGGGTTTATACCAAAGCTCCAGACCGGGCGGGAGAGTGCGGACGACTCTGCAGCACCGATTGAGCAACAAGAGGACCCCATCAGCCAGGGTATCAAACTTGTAGAGCATAGGACAAGTGTTTGAACCCAACCAAGTATCCGCTCTGCAAAGTTGAACCGCCGAGAAACCTCGGGCATCCGCCCAAGAAAAGCCCACTTTCCAAATAGAACGGGCCACCACCGAATTTGGTAACGGCAATCCAGCCGTAGAACGAGCACGCCGAATCGGCTCACAGATCTAGCGTGTAACCGACTGCAGAGACGCAGGCGCCCCAATCACGCTGGGAGCATACCGGACAAACAGCATCTCTGTTTCCACAAACTGAACCCAAATGGCCACATAAATATTCAAAGCTCTGACTACATCGAGAGACCTTTAATCAGCTCAAGTAACCACAGGCATCAAATAGGCTGGTTTCTGCGAAACCCTAAACCACTGTTGGCCGAACTATTATCCGAGTTCTCAAATTCGCTCTATCCACCTGGAAGATCAAACAGGGGCTCTTGTGAGACCCAGCCGCCACTTTCAACACCCGCCTTGCGGACGCCAAAGCCAAAAGCATGACCACTCTCCAGGAGAGAAAGTTTAACACAACCTTTCAGAAAGGTTCCAATCATTGCGACACAAGAAAACACCACACCACGTTAAGGTCCCACGTTGCCAATGGGGGCACAAATGGAGGTTGGATGTGCAGTACTCCTTCTACGAAGGTCCGACCTTTCGGAAAGGTCGCCAATTCTTTCTTGAAAGAAAATTTATAAGGCCAAAACTGCACTTGAATGGAGCCTAACTTTAGGCCTGCACCCACACCTGCTTGCAAATAATGGAGAAAAACGACCCAGCTGAAGCTTCCGTAGCAGCCTTCTTGGATTCACACCAAGACACATATTTTCTCCAAACACGGTGGTAAGGCTACGCCGTTACTTCTGTTCTAGCCTGAAGAAAAGTGGAATAGATTTCACTGGGAATACCCTTTCTGGCTAGGATATGGCGTTCAACCGTCACGCCGCCGCGGTAAGTCTTGATACACGCCCTGATCTTGCCGTAACACTTCCTCACGTAGATGACGAAGCCAGGGATCTTCTATGAGTAAATCTTTAAGAACTGGATACCAAAAACTCCATGCTCAGACCGGAAAAATGAGGATCGTCTGAACCTTTTTACGTCTTACGTCTATCACCTTCAGAAGAGTGAAAACGGAGGGGACAGATATACCGACTGAAAACACCCAAGGTGTCCCGAGGACGTCCACTGCTATAGCTTAAGTGTCCTCTGACCCGGAATAATATCCCTGAGATCTCTCGTTGAGGCGAGACGCCAACATGTCCAATTGAGGCACTCCTCAAAGACTTGTCGCTTCTGTGAAACTTCTCGATGACGACTGTATTTCTCCCGGATGGAGATCACGTCTGCAGAGGAAATCTATTTCTCCGCCGTTAACATCCAGAACGAAGACCGCTAATATAGCGTCCACCAGTCTTTCCACCCAGCGGAAAACCTCTTACGGCTTCTGCCATTGCGGTTTTGCTCCCTGATCCGTCTTAGGGGCTTACTTACACCACTGCTGTCAAGTCGTCCGACAGAATCAACACGGGGCAGATCACTAAGCTTATGTTCACTGAAAACAGCTCTTAATCCAAGAAAATTTATTGCAGACAAGCTTCCCAGCTTGACCTTTTCTTCTGGCAATACTTCCCGTGCAAGGACTGCTCCCCAGTCTCGGAGATCCGCATGCATGGACACCAGGATCTCCACCTGGAATCCGAACCTTCGTCCTTCTAGGAGGTGAGAACTGAGCAGACACCACAGGAGCAAATTCCTGGCCATTAGGATTATATTCTTGCGCATGTGCAGGTGCGGTCCGGACCACATTTCCAACTGGCCCCGTGAAACCCACTCTGGCATTTGACCTGCCCACTGAAAAGCCTCTTAAGCCGCACCATCTTCTTCACCAACGGAACATATTGATGGATTATCACTGCAAATCTGATCCGACTCTGGATCCTCAGACCTCTTTCCACAGGAAAACACAACCGTTCAGTATCTACTCTGATACCCACCTCCGACATCTGCGTCGTTGGGAACAGCCATTCCCTGTGTTGAAGAACAGTCAGAGAGAAACATCGATTTGCACCACTTGTTTCTTGAACTCGCCTTAATCAGGAGAGCGTCTCAGTACAGAATAACAATGGCTCTTACTATTGAAAGAACCCCATCATACTGCCATCACTCCAGTGAAATGGCAAAGACAATCCTGGATATCAACCTAGGTAAGCCAAATGCGGAGAAAACCGCATTTAACCCCTTTTCTACCTTTACGTGCTGAAGCTCCCTTCGTAAGTAGAAACTTAGATTCTAATTTTTTTTTTGTATTTTTTTTTTTTTGGGACAGCAGGTCAATGTCCTGAACCTGACGCAACTCTGGTATGGCGTCGCGTACTACCTCCCCTTCCAGAGGGGAATCGCTAAGATCTATTCAAAAAATCAGTGAGGGGAATCATCTGTAAACCCCAGCATGTCCCCTTTTGGATTCTATTAGTAACTCACAGGTCCAAGTCCATTCCCGGACTGACTGAAGAATAGTACACGAGTTCCCACCGGAGTGGGCTCCAGCCAGATAGACCCAGCGACATGCGGTGGATGTGGTAGAAACAGAAAACAACATCCACTTCTGCGAACCTAACAAGGCTGCAGAACTCTTACCTTGTCACCTTCCACAATCTGCACCGAAAAGTAAAAAAAATAAGAATTTACTTACCGATAATTCTATTTCTCATAGTCCGTAGTGGATGCTGGGGACTCCGTAAGGACCATGGGAATAGCGGCTCCGCAGGAGACTGGGCACATCTAAAGAAAGCTTTAGGACTATCTGGTGTGCACTGGCTCCTCCCCCTATGACCCTCCTCCAAGCCTCAGTTAGGATACTGTGCCCGGACGAGCGTACACAATAAGGAAGGATTTTGAATCCCGGGTAAGACTCAAACCAGCCACACCAATCACACCGTATAACCTGTGATCTGAACCCAGTTAACAGCATGATAACAGAGGAGCCTCTGAAAGATGGCTCACAACAATAATAACCCGATTTTTGTAACAATAACTATGTACAAGTATTGCAGACAATCCGCACTTGGGATGGGCGCCCAGCATCCACTACGGACTATGAGAAATAGAATTATCGGTAAGTAAATTCTTATTTTCTCTAACGTCCTAAGTGGATGCTGGGGACTCCGTAAGGACCATGGGGATTATACCAAAGCTCCCAAACGGGCGGGAGAGTGCGGATGACTCTGCAGCACCAAATGAGAGAACTCCAGGTCCTCCTCAGCCAGGATATCAATTTTGTATAATTTTACAAACGCATTTGCTCCTGACCAAGTAGCTGCTCGGCAAAGTTGTAAAGCCGAGACCCCTCGGGCAGCCGCCCAAGATAAGCCCACCTTCCTTGTGGAGTGGGCATTTACAGATTTTTGGCTGTGGCAGGCCTGCCACAGAATGTGCAAGCTGAATTGTACTACAAATCCAACGAGCAATAGTCTGCTTAGAAGCAGGAGCACCCAGCTTGTTGGGTGCATACAGGATAAACAGCGAGTCAGATTTCCTGACTCCAGCCCTCCTGGAAACATATATTTTCAGGGCCCTGACAACGTCTAGCAACTTGGAGTCCTCCAAGTCCCTAGTAGCCGCAGGCACCACCAATAGGTTGGTTCAGGTGAAACGCTGAAACCACCTTAGGGAGAAACTGAGGACGAGTCCTCAATTCAGCCCTGTCCGAATGGAACATCAGATAAGGGCTTTTTTAGGATAAAGCCGCCAATTCTGACACGCGCCTGGCCCAGGCCAGGGCCAACAGCATGACCACTTTCCATGTGAGATATTTTAAGTCCACAGATTTAAGTGGTTCAAACCAATGTGACTTTTGGAACCCAAAACTACATTGAGATCCCAAAGTGCCACTGGAGGCACAAAAGGAGGCTGTATATGCAGTACCCCTTTTACAAACGTCTGAACTTCAGGGACTGAAGCTAGTTCTTTTTGGAAGAAAATTGACAGGGCCGAAATTTGAACCTTAATGGACCCCAATTTCAGGCCCATAGACACTCCTGTTTGCAGGAAATGTAGGAATCGACCCAGTTTAATTTCCACCGTCGGGCCTTACTGGCCTCGCACCACGCAACATATTTTCGCCAATTGCGGTGATAATGTTTTTTGCGGTTACATCCTTCCTGGCTTTGATCAGGATAGGGATGACTTCATCCGGAATGCCTTTTTTTCCTTCAGGATCCGGCGTTCAACCGCCATGCCGTCAAACGCAGCCGCGGTAAGTCTTCGAACAGACAGGGTCCTTGCTGGAGCAGGTCCCTTCTTAGAGGTAGAGGCCACGGATCCTCCATGAGCATCTCTTGAAGTTCCGGTTACCAAATCCTTCTTGGCCAATCCGGAGCCACGAATATAGTGCTTACTCCTCTCCATCTTATCAATGTCAGTACCTTGGGTATGAGAGGCAGAGGAGGGAACACATACCCTGACTGGTACACCCACGGTGTTACCAGAGCGTCTACAGCTATTGCCTGAGGGTCCCTGGACCTGGCGCAATACCTGTCGAGTTTTTCCCAACGGTTTTTAATCATGTGGAAGACTTCTGGGTGAAGTCCCCACTCTCCCGGGTGGAGGTCGTGCTGAGGAAGTCTGCTTCCCAGTTGTCCACTCCCGGAATGAATACTGCTGACAGTGCTATCACATGATTTTCCGCCCAGCGAAGAATCCTTGCAGCTTCTGCCATTGCCCTCCTGCTTCTTGTGCCACCCTGTCTGTTTACGTGGGTGACTGCCGTGATGTTGTCCGACTGGATCAACACCAGCTGACCTTGAAGCAGAGGTTGCTAAGCTTAGAGCATTGTAAATGTCCCTTAGCTTCAGGATATTTATGTGAAGTGATGTCTCCAGGCTTGACCATAAGTCCTGGATATTCCTTCCCTGTGTGACTGCTCCCCAGCCTCGCAGGCTGGCATCCGTGGTCACCAGGACCCAGTCCTGAATGCCGAATCTGCGGCCCTCTAGAAGATGAGCACTCTGCAACCACCACAGGAGGGACACCCTTGTCCCTGGTGAAAGGGTTATCCGCTGATGCATCTGAAGATGCGACCCGGACCATTTGTCCAGCAGGTCCCACTGGAAAGTTCTTGCGTGGAATCTGCCGAATGGGATTGCTTCGTAGGAAGCCACCATTTTTACCCAGAACCCTTGTGCATTGATGCACTCTTGGTTCGGTTTTAGGAGGTTCCTGACTAGCTCGGATAACTCCTTGGCTTTCTCCTCCGGGAGAAACACCTTCTTTCTGGACTGTGTCCAGGATCATCCCTAGGAACAGAAGACAAGTCGTCGGAACCAGCTGCGATTTTGGAATATTGAGAATCCAATCGTGCTGCCGCAACACTACCTGAGATAGTGCTACACCGATCTCCAGCTGTTCCCTGGATCTTACCCTTATCAGGGAATCGTCCAAGTAAAGGATAACTAAAATTCCCTTCCTTCGAAGGAATATCATCATTTCGGTCATTACTTCAGTAAAGACCCGGGGTGCCGTGGCCCATCCCTACGGCAGCGTCTGAACTGATAGTGACAGTTCTGTACCATAACCTGAGATACCCTTGGTGAGAAGGGTAAATTTTGACATGAAGGTAAGCATCCTTGATGTCCCGAGACCTCATGTAGTCCCCTTCTTCCAGGTTTGCAATCACTGCTCTTAGTGACTCAATTTTGAATTTGAACCTCTGTATGTAAGTGTTCAAAGATTTTAGATTTTAGATTTTAAAATCGGTCTCACCGAGCCGTCTGGCTTCGGTACCACAATAGTGTGGAATAATACCCCGTTCCCTGTTGCAGGAGGGGTACCTTAATTATCACCTGCTGGGAATACAGCTTGTGAATGGCTTCCAAAACTGCCTCCCTGTCAGCGGGAGACGTCGGTAAAACAGACTTTTGGAAACGGCGAGGGGAATATGTCTCGAATTCCAATTTGTACCCCTGAAAATATTACCTGAAGGATCCAGGGGTCTACTTGCGAGTGAGCCCACTGCGCACTGAAATTCATTGAGAACGGGCCCCCACCGTGCCTGAACTTGTAAAGCCCTAGCGACATACTGAGGGCTTTGCAGAGGCAGAAAAGGGTTTCTGTTCCTGGGAACTGGCTAATCTCTGCAGCCATTTTCCTCTCCCTCTGTCACGTGCAGAAAAGAGGAACCCTTTTGTCCGCTTGCCAACCAGGACTGCGCCTGATAATACGGCGTCTTATTTTGAGAGGCGACCAGGGGTACATCCCCTTTTTTTTGTAAGGCAATACTTCCAAATGCCGTTTGGAATCCGCATCACCTGACCATTTTACTGGTAGAATTGGACAACGCACTTATACTTGATGCCAGTCGGCAAACATTCCGCTGTGCATCATGCATATATAGAAATGCATCTTTTAATTGCTCTAAAGGCAATAATATACTGTCCTTATCTAGGATATCAATATTTCCAGTCAGGGAATCCGACCACGCCAACCCAGCACTGCACATCCAGGCTGAGGCGATTGCTGGTCGCAGTATAACACCAGTATGTGTGTAAATACATTTTAGGATACCCTCCTGCTTTCTATCAGCAGGATCCTTAAGGGCGGCCATCTCAGGAGAGGATAGAGCCCTTGTTCTTACAAGCGTGTGAGCGCCTTATCCCCCCTAGGGGGTGTTTCCCAACGCACCCTAACCTCTGGCGGGAAAAGGTATACTGTCAATAACTTTTTAGAAATTATCAATTGTTATCGGGGGGAAACCCACGCATCATCACACACCTCATTTTATTTCTCAGATTCAGGAAAACTACAGGAAGTTTTTCCTCACCAAACATAATACCCCTTTTTTTGGTGGTATTCATATTATCAGAAAAGTGTAAACATTTTTCATTGCCTCAATCATGCAATGTGTGGCCCTATTGGAAATCACGGTTGTCTCGTCACCGTCGACACAGGAGTCAGTATCCGTGTCGGCGTCTGTATCTGAGGTAACGGGCGCTTTAGAGCCCCTGTATGAGACGTCTGGACATGCACAAGCTGAGTAGCCGGCTGTCTCATGTCAACCACTGTCTTTAATACAAAGTTGACACTGTCACGCAATTTCAACAGTACATCCACTCAGGTGTCGACCCCCTAGGGGGTGACAACACTATTACAGACAGACACTCTACTCCGTCTCCACATCATTTTTCTCCTCATACATGTCGACACAAACGTACCGACACACAGCACACACACAGGGAATGCTCTGATAGAGGACAGGACCCCACTAGCCCTTTGGGGAGACAGAGGGAGAGTTTGCCAGCACACACCAGAGCGCTATATATATATACAGGGATAACCTTATATAAGTGTTTTTCCCTTTATAGCTGCTGTATTGTTTATACTGCGCCTAATTTGTGCCCCCCTCTCTTTTTTAACCCCTTTCTGTAGTGTAGTGACTGCAGGGGAGAGCCAGGGAGCTTCCCTCCAACTGAGCTGTGAGGGAAAATGGCGCCAGTGTGCTGAGGAGATAGGCTCCGCCCCTTTCTCGGCATCCTTATCATCCGTTTTTCTGTATGTTTTGGCAGGGGTTAAATGCATCCATATAGCCCAGGAGTTATATGTGATGCATTTATTTTAGCCATATAAGGTTTTTATCGATTTATTGCGTCTCAGGGCGCTGCCCCCCCCAGCGCCCTGCACCCTCAGTGACCGGAGTGTGAAGTGTGCTGAGAGCAATGGCGCACAGCTGCGGTGCTGTGCGCTACCTTATCTGAAGACAGGATCGTCTTCTGCCGCCGATTTTCCGGACCTCTTCGCTCTTCTGGCTCTGTAAGGGGGCCGGCGGCGCGGCTCCGGGACCCATCCAGGCTGAACCTGTGATCGTCCCTCTGGAGCTAATGTCCAGTAGCCTAAGAAACCCAATCCACTCTGCACGCAGGTGAGTTCGTTTCTTCTCCCCTTAGTCCCTCGATGCAGTGAGCCTGTTGCCAGCAGGTCTCACTGAAAATAATAAACCTAAACTAAAACTTTCACAAAGAGCTCAGGAGAGCCCCTAGTGTGCACCCTTCTCGTCGGGCACAGAAATCTAACTGAGGCTTGGAGGAGGGTCATAGGGGGAGGAGCCAGTGCACACCAGATAGTCCTAAAGCTTTCTTTAGATGTGCCCAGTCTCCTGCGGAGCCGCTATTCCCATGGTCCTTACGGAGTCCCCAGCATCCACTTAGGACGTTAGAGAAATAAGATTTTAAACCTACAGGTAAATCTTTTTCTCCTAGTCCGTAGAGGATGCTGGGGACTCCGTAAGGACCATGGGGTATAGACGGGCTCCGCAGGAGACATGGCACTTTAAGACCTTTAATTGGTGTGAACTGGCTTCTCCCTCTATGCCCCTCCTCCAGACTCCAGTTATAGGAACTGTGCCCAGAGGAGACGGACATTTCGAGGAAAAGGATTTTGTTAATCAAGGGTGAGACACATACTAGCTCACACCACAAACACACCGTACAACATGGTATATAAGTAAACCAGTTAATAGTATGAACAACAACAGAAAACAGCAACAGCCTGATTTCAACAGTAACACAACCTGTGTGTAACCTTATCAATAACTATGTACAATTATTGCAGATTTCAGTCCGCACTGGGACGGGCGCCCAGCATCCTCTACGGACTAGGAGAAAAAGATTTACCGGTAGGTTTAAAATCTTATTTTCTCTTAAGTCCTAGAGGATGCTGTGGACTCCGTAAGGACCATGGTTTTTTTTACCAAAGCTCCAGACCGGGCGGGAGAGTGCGGATGACTCTGCAGCACCGATTGAGCAAACATGAGGTCCTTATCAGCCAGGGTATCAAACTTATAGAATTTTGCAAAACTGTTTGAACCCGACCAAGTAGCCGCTCGGCAAGCCTGTAACGCCGAGACACCACGGGCAGCCGCCCAAGAAGAACCCACCTTCCTAGTGGAATGGGCCTTTACCGATTTTGGAAACGGCAATCCAGCCGTAGAATGAGCCTGCTGAATCGTGTTACAGATCCAGCGTGCAATAGTCTGCTTGGAAGCAGGCGCGCCAATCTTGTTGGCCGCATACAGGACAAACAGTGCCTCTGTTTTCCTAATACGAGCCGTTCTGGCTACATAGATTTTTAAAGCCCTGACCACATCAAGGGACTTGGAATCCTCCAAGACATCCGTAGCCACCGGCACCACAATAGGTTGGTTCATGTGAAACGACGAAACCACCTTGGGTAGAAATTGAGGACGAGTTCTCAATTCCGCTCTATCTACAAGGAAAATCAGATAGGGGCTCTTGTGAGACAAAGCCGCCAATTCGGACACCCGCCTTGCCGAAGCCAAGGCCAACAACATGACCACTTTCCAAGTGAGAAATTTCAAGTCAACAGTTTGAAGAGGTTCAAACCAATGTGATTTAAGGAACTGTAACACCACGTTAAGGTCCCACGGTGCCACTGGGGGCACAAAAGGAGGTTGGATGTGTAGCACTCCCTTCACAAAAGTCTGCACTTCTGGAAGAGAAGCCAATTCCTTCTGAAAGAATATCGATAAGGCCGAAATCTGCACCTTAATGGAGCCTAACTTCAGGCCCATATCCACTCCTGTCTGTAGAAAATTGAGAAAACGACCCAGCTGGAAATCCTCCGTAGGAGCATTCTTGGATTCACACCAAGACACATACTTCCTCCAGATACGGAGATAGAGCTTCGCCGTTACCTCCTTCCTAGCTTTAAGTAGAGTAGGGATGACTTCCCCCTGGAATACCTTTCCTAGCTAGGATCTGGTGTTCAACCGCCATGCCATCAAACGTAATCGCGGTAAGTCCTGGAACACACACGGCCCCTGTTGTAACAGGTCCTCTCTGAGAGGAAGAGGCCAAGGATCTTCCGTGAGCATTTCCTGAGGATCTGGATACCAGGCCCTTCGAGGCCAATCTGGAACAATGAGTATAGTCTGAACCTTTGTTCATCTTATGATTCTCAATATTTTTGAGATGATTGGAAGTGGAGGGAACACATACACCACCTGATACACCCATGGTGTTACCAGCGCGTCCACCGCTATCGCCTGAGGGCCCCTTGACCTTGAACAATACGTCCGAAGCTTCTTGTTGAGGCGTGACGCCATCATGTCTATTTGAGGGAGTCCCCAGCAACTTGTCACTTCTGCAAAGACCTCTTGATGAAGTCCCCACTCTCCTGGATGGAGATCGTGTCTGCTGAGGAAGTCTGCTTCCCAGTTGTCCAATCCTGGAATGAACACTGCTGACAGGGCGCTCACGTGATTTTCCGCCCAGCGAAGAATCCTGGTGGCCTCTGCCATTGCTGCTCTGCTCCTTGTTCCGCCTTGTCAGTTTACATGCGCCACGGCTGTGACGTTGTCTGACTGGATCAGAACCGGTAGGTTGCGAAGAAGGTGCTCCGCCTGCCTCAGGCCGTTGTATATGGCCCTTAATTCCAGCACATTTATGTGCAGACAAGCCTCCTGGCTTGACCATATTCCCTGAAAGTTTATTCCCTGTGTGATCGCTCCCCATCCTCGGAGGCTCGCGTCCGTGGTCACGAGAACCCAATCCTGAATTCCGAACCTGCGACCCTCTAGAAGGTGAGCCACCACAGGAGAGAGATCCTGGCCCTGGGGGACAGGCATATCAACCGATGCATTTGGAGATGGGACCCTGACCACTTGTTCAGTAGGTCCCACTGAAAAGCTCTTGCATGAAACCTGCCAAACGGAATGGCCTCGTAGGCCGCCACCATCTTTCCCAACACTCGAGAGCATTGATGAATCGATACTCTTTTTGGTTTTAGCAGAGCTTTGACCATGTTCTGGATTTCCGGAGCTTTTTCCACTGTAAGAAAAACCCTCTGTCTTTCTGTATCCAGAATCATGCCCAAGAACGACAGCCGAGTTGTCGGAACCAACTGCGACTTTTGCAAATTTAGTAGCCAGCCGTGTTGTTGTAGCACCCTCAGAGAGAGCTCCACATTTTCCAGTAATTGTTCTCTTGATCTCGCTTTTATCAGGAGATCGTCCAAGTACGGGATAATTGTGACCCCCTGCTTGTGCAGGAGCACCATCATTTCTGCCATTACCTTGGTGAAAATCCTCGGGGCCGTGGTAAGCCCAAACGGCAACGTCTGAAATTGGTAATGACAATCCTGCACAGCGAATCTCTGGAACGCCTGATGAGGAGGGTATATGGGGACATGAAGGTATGCATCCTTTACCATAAACTCTCCTCCCTTCCCCCCCCCCCGTCCAGACTGGAGATCACCGCTCGGAGAGATTCCATCTTGAATTTGAATCTCCTCAAATACAGGTTTAGGGATTTTAGGTTTAGAATCGGTCTGACCGAGCCGTCCAGCTTCGGGACCACGAATAGAGTTGAATAAAACCCCTTCCCCTGTTGTAACCGGGGAACCATGATAATCACTTGCTGTTGATACAGCTTTTGTATTGCCGCTGCAACTATTGTTCTCTCTGGGAGAGAAGCTGGTAAGGCAGATTTGAAAAATCAGTGTGGAGGTACGTCTACGAACTCCAGTTTGTACCCTTGGGTCACAATTCCTAGCACCCAAGGATCCAGGTCCGACTGAACCCAGACCTGGCTGAAGAGCCGAAGACGTGCCCCCACCGATGCGGACTCCCACAGGGGAGCCCCAGCATCATGCGGTGGATTTGGCAGAAGCCGGCGAGGACTTTTGCTCCTGGGAACTAGCCGTAGCTGGTGTTCTTTTCCCTCTTCCTCTACCTTTGTCGAGGAAAGACGATCCACGCCCCTTTCTGAATTCATGAGACCGAAAGGACTGCATCTGGTACTGAGGCGTTTTCTTTTGCTGTGGTGGAACAAAAGGCAAAAAAGAAGACTTACCCGCGGTAGCTGTGGAAACCAGGTCCGCGAGGCCATCCCCAAACAAAACTTCACCTTTGCAAGACAGAGCCTCCTTAAGTCTCTTGGAGTCAGCATCACCAGTCCATTGACGGGTCCACAGCGAACTCCAAGCTGAAATTGCCATGGCATTGGCCCTTGATCCCAAGAGGCCAATATCCCTCGCAGCCTCCCTTAGGTATAGCGCTGCGTCTTTGATGTGACCCAAAGTTAACAGAACAGTATCCCTGTCGAGGGTGTCCATGTCAGATGACAAGTTATCTGCCCAAGCTGCAATAGCGCTACTCACCCATGCCGACGCAACTGCCGGTCTGAGGAGGGCTCCAGTAGTCACATAAATGGATTTTAAAGTGGTTTCCTGCTTGCGGTCCGCAGGATCCTTTAGTGTCGCCGTGTCCGGGGACGGTAGGGCCACGTTTTTGGATAACCGCGTCGAGGCTTTATCCACCGAGGGAGAGGATTCCCACCGTAACCTGTCCTATGAGGGGAAAGGATACGCCATAATAATTCTCTTGGGAACCTGCAGTCTCTTGTCTGGAGTTTCCCAAGCCTTTTCAAATAGAGCGTTCAGTTCATGAGATGGGGGAAACGTTACCTCACGTTTCTTCTCTTTAAACATACAGACCCTTGTGTCAGGGACATCCCTTATTTCTACAATCATGTACTGAATACTCTTGGCCACCCGAGGGTGTAATCTCGCCTCATCCTAGTCGACACTGGAGTCTGAATCCGTGTCGGTATCAGTGTCTGCTATCTGGGTAAAAGGGACGTTTCTGGGACCCTGATGGGTTCTGAGACAGCAATATCCATGGATTGACTCCATGCTTGGTTCTGAGACTCGGCTTTGTCCAATCTTTTATGCAATAAAGCCACACTTGCATTCAAAACATTCCACATGTCTACCCAATCAGCAGTCTGCGGTGCCAACGCAGTCACTATCACATTTTGCTCCTCTTCCTCCCTCGAAGTACTGACACCCCCACACACACTGAATTATAGGGGACAGACCCTACAAGGAGGTCCTTTGGAGAGACAGAGAGGAAGTTTGCCAGCTCACACCCAACGCCGCCACAGTCTGAAATATAACAATACCCCAGACCTGTATAGCGCGTTTTATATATAATATATATATCAAATCAGCACCAAATATTGGGCCCCCCCACCTCGTTTTGCACCCTGTTACTTGTAGATATCAGGGCAGGGTCCGGGAGCAGCGTCTCTGCAGCCAAGCTGTGGATAAAATGGCGCTGGTTAGAGCTGAGGGACGAAGCCCCGCCCCCTCGACGGCGGGCTTTGGTCCCGCTAATATTTATACTAGCGGGGGTTTTAAATACCCTGCAATGCAGTGTATATAGCTTGCCAGTCGTTTTTATGAGGTAATCTTTGCTGCCCAGGGTGTCCCCCCTGCGCCCTGCACCCTTGCAGTGCCTCGTGTGTGTGCAGGAGCAAAGGCGCGCTGCGCGGTACCTTCCGAAGCTCTGATGTCTTCTGCCGCCTGTGAAGTCTTCTTTCTTCCTATACTCACCCGGCTTCTACCTTCTGGCTCTGTGAGGAGGACATCGGCGCAGCTCCAGGAACGAACAGCTAGACGACACCAGTGTTCAGACCCTCTGGAGCTAATGGTGTCCAGTAGCCTAAGAAGCAGAGCCCATCAGTCCAGGAAAGTGGGTCTGCTTCTCTCCTCTCAGTCCCACGAATCAGGGAGTCTGTTGCCAGCAGTGCTCCCTGAACATAAAAAACCTAACAAAGTCTATTTTCTAGAGAAACTCGGTAGAGCTCCCCTAGTGTGTGACCAGTCTCCTCTGGGCACAGGATCTAACTGGAGTCTGGAGGAGGGGCATAGAGGGAGGAGCCAGTTTACGCCCATTAAAGGTCTTAAAGTGCCCATGTCTCCTGCGGAGCCCATCTATATCCCATGGTCCTTACGGAGTCCCCAGCATCCTCTAGGACGTAAGAGATAGAGAGGTATCAAACCAGTTAAAATGACTGCATCCCACAACCGAATGCGTCACCAACCGTTGTGAGGGAATCTAACTCACGAAGTTAGACTTACCCGTGGTATCTGCCGAGATTGACTGAGCTGAGGCCTCCCCAACAGCGGTACACCGTCCCAGGGAAACACTCCCGTATCTCTCGGATTCAGCCTCAGCATTTCTTCTGCAGTCGCACGGCAACCTGCCGCCATGTTATAGAGAAGGATCAACATAAGACACATCCCCTGTCTCTATACGGTAAATGTATCGGATGCCTTTCCGAATACAAACATTCGCCCCCTGTGCAGGCAATGTAAATAACTCCAAAGTAAAGAATAAAATATCACTTAGCTTCCTGTGTACGATCCTTTGCGACAGGACCCCGTGTCGACCAGGAGTTGACTTTCACAGTCTTCTATCCGCAGCGGGAAAAGAATAAACATTCTGACTTCTTTCTGAGACCAACTCGTCACAGCCGACCTAGAGCTTTACCAACAGAGCGACCAGCACATGAGAAGGAATACTATTATTTCAGCATCCATTAAAAATGTAATATGAATATACATAATTGTTACGCACACCAGTGCTAACAGGAGTATACCGGTGTATGAACAGAGAGGGAAGCGAAGCAAACGAACTCACAGACAGTATAACATAACATACACAGGAGGTGATGGAATAACTAATAAACACAAAGTGAACGGAGAAGCCCAAAGGCTCAGAAATTGGGTGTCTCCCTAGTGTCAGGAATGCTCAGATGGAATAGAGCGGACAATGAAGCGAGGTGTAGTGATTTAACATGTGGAGCACCTGAAATGATGTTGCTAAGAGCAACAGAAAAAACCCCAAAGGGTTACCAACGGGTGTGGGAATAAACTCCTTGGTCAGAGATAGAAATATAGACACAAGGAGAGTATCCACAATCCTAACCCCCACTTGCAGGGCACAGGTTCAGCTTACTGCCACTAGACTGACACCTGGACGCCCTGCACAGTGAGGGAGGATTAAGCAAGCAGGTCTGAGAGTACAGCTGCAAACCTGCTGGGTTCACAGAATAGCAAAAGAACCCCAGCAGGTCAAACAACTGACTCCAGTCTTACTGCTAGGTCCGGATTGGCAGAATGAAGTACCGAATCCCAAGGCCTATTCGCAGTAAGCAACAAGTAAATACAAAGTCACACAGTACTAGCTAACTCTCTGGAACTGACTAACAAACAAAGATTCAGCAGCATTTGCCTAGCCTGAGAGGATGGTTTATATAGCAGGTGCTGTCCACGCCCCACTCAGACCTCACAGACTGTGAGCACAAAACCAGCGCCGGATTCCCTGCCGTGCACAGAGCCTGTGACCACTACACAGTAAAAACCCGGACCGGAGTATCAGCTGCGCTCAGGTTACTTCGCTAACACTTGCCTCCCGGTTGCCATGGCGACGTGGCAGCACAGAGCAGGAGATCCTATCAGTAACCCCCCTCTGACGAGGGGTCAAAGAACCCCTACCACCGAGTCTGGGGGCATGAAGATCACAACTGCGCACCCACGACCGCTCCTCCGGGCCATACCCCTTCCAGTGCACCAAAAATGACAGCCGACCCCGAACCATCTTGGAGTCAAGAACCCTTTCAACCACAAACTCCCTCTGACCCCGTATCAGAAGAGGAGAAGGTCTTCCACTGGAAGAAGGATTACTAACCGCCAGTTTTAAAAGGGAACAATTAAATGTTTTATTGATACCCAATGAACGGGGCAGATCTAACTGAAATGCCACCGGATTGATAACCCTGGTGATCTTATAAGGGCCGATGAACCGGGGGCCTAACTTATGAGATGGCTGTCTCAACTTCAAATTCTTGGTGGACAACCAGACGAAGTCTCCTAATTTGAAGCTGCAGGGTCTTCTCCGCTTATCAAAAACCCTTTTGGTCACTAATGACACAGACACAAGGGCTTTCTTCACTTTCCTCCAAATACCCCTAAGGACCGAAACAACAGAGGAACCACCAGGCGTGGAATCCAGGGGGTCAAAAGAATTGGCCTTAGGATGATGCCCATACACACAAAGGAAGGGAGAGATCCCTGTAGCAGAGTGAGCCGCGTTGTTATAGGCAAACTCCGCCATGGACAGATGAGAAACCCAGTCAGTATGACACTTGGAGACATAACACCTGAGGAACTGCTCCAAGGACTGGTTCACCCTCTCAGTCTGCCCATTAGACTGTGGATGGTAGCCTGACGACAAGCTCACAGAAATCTGGAGATCAAAACAAAATGCCCTCCAGAATTTGGCCACAAACTGGGATCCACGGTCAGAGACCACATCAAGTGACAACCCTTGGAGGCGCACAACATGCTGCATAAATAACTCAGACAGGCGTCTGGCCGATGGCAACCCAACCAGTGGAACGAAATGCGCCATCTTCGAAAAACTGTCAACGACAACCCAAATGGCTGTCATCCCCGAGGATTTGGGCAAGTCCACCACAAAATCCATGGAAATGTGGGTCCATGGCTTAGACGGAATAGAGAGTGGATGTAATGGGCCGACAGGAACCCCTCTAGGAGTTTTATTTCGGGCACAAACGTCACATGCCCGAACCCACTGATCCACATCCCTAGCCACCGAGGGCCACCACACCGCCCTAGACAGCAACTCCAGAGTTCTGGCAATACCCGGATGCCCTGCCGACCTCTTGGCATGGAATTCCAGGAACACTCGCTGTCTTAACCTAGGAGGCACAAACAAGAGACCTAGCGGAAGGTCTGGAGGAGCCTGCTCCTGTGCTCTAAGGACTAATGACAAGAGGTCCTGGGTAATGCCCACTTTAATACATGATGGGGACACAATGGGCAATGGCTCCTCGGTGGTCTCTTGAACTGGAGCAAAACTCAGCGAGAGCGCATCAGCCTTGATGTTTTTTGACCCAGGGCGATATGTTATCAAAAAATTAAAGCGAGCAAAAAACAAAGCCCATCGTGCCTGCCTGGCATTGAGCCGCTTCGCTGACTCTAAATATGCCAGATTCTTATGGTCGGTGAGAATTGAGACCACAAACTTAGCCCCCTCAAGCCAGTGTCTCCACTCCCCGAGTGCATCCTTTATAGCCAACAATTCCCGGTTACCCACATCATAATTCATCTCGGCAGACGAAAATTTACGGGAAAAGTAAGCACAGGGATGAAGGCGATTATCAGACACCCCCATCTGAGAGCACTGCTCCAATACCTATCTCAGAGGCATCCACTTCTACCACAAAAGGACGCTCTGGATCTGGGTGTCGCAGCACCTTGGCCGAGACAAATGCCCTTTTGAGACGGGCAAAGGCCGCTTTGGCCTCACAAGACCAGTGAGCAACATCCGCCCCTTTCTTAGTGAGTGCCACCAAGGGGGCCACTATAGACGAAAATCCAGCGATAAACCGTCTATAAACTAGTGGGCTGCACCCAATCCAGGACTGCCTGTACCTTAGAACCCTCCGTTTGGAAACCTTCTGAGGAGATAATATACCCTAGAAATGCGATTTGCTGGACTTCAAACTCGCACTTCTCCAGCTTCGCCCCAAGCTGGTGGTCTCTGAGTTTCTGGAGGACTAAGCGTACATGCTTCCGATGTTCCTCCAGGGAATGAGAGAAGATTAGGATGTCATCTAGATAAACAACTAAGAATCTATCCAAATATTCCCTGAGCACATCGTTCACGAATTCCTGGAAGACTGCCGGGGCATTAGAGAGCCCAAAAGGCATCACCAAATATTCATAATGCCCTGAGTGGGTATTAAAGGCAGTCTTCCATTCATCCCCCTCTCTTATTCGGATTAGATTGTAAGCACCGCGTAGGTCAATCTTAGAAAAAATGGTGGCAGTACGAAGCTGGTCAAACAAAACCGAAATGAGAGGCAGTGGGTACGAGTTTTTAATCGTGATACGGTTCAATTCCCTGAAGTCGATGCAGGGTCGCAACGAACCGTCCTTTTTACCCACGAAGAAGAACCCTGACCCAACTGGGGACTGTGAGGGTCTGATAAATCCCTTAGCCAAGTTATCCTGAATGTACTCTGCCACAGCCTGAGTCTCAGGACGTGACAGGGAGTACAACCTGCTCTTGGGAAGCTTAGCATCCAGCAACAAATCTATGGCACAGTCATAGGGGCGATGGGGAGGTAGTACCTCCGCAACTTTTTTGGAGAACACATCCGCAAAATCTGCATAACATCCTGGCAATCCTGGCAAACTTAGCTGCGAGAGCCTGACTGGAAGGCTCAAGCAACTCCTGAAACAATCACTACCCCAACTAAGAATCTCCCCAGAGACCCAGTCAAATTGAGGGTTATGGGCCCTTAACCAGGGTAACCCCAAAACCAATAAGGCAAAAGAACAGACAGTCACATAAAGAGACAATTTTTCAGAGTGTGTGGCTCCAATAAACAAAGGAATTTGGCTGGTGCAGGAGGTAATTTTACCCTGGGACAATGGTTCCCCGTTTAACCCACAGATCTCAATCTCTGATGCCAAAGGTACTGAGGGAACAGAGTGTTCCAGTGCGAATTGACGGTCCATGAAAACCCCATCGGCCCCACTGTCAACAAAGGCCTCAGTCTTGACAGTTTGACCGAGGATCTCCAAAGTCACCGGAATGAGACAGGAATGAGAAAAGTCTTCTTGGGAAATTCTGACTTCTGGCCTGACAGGATATTTCCCATCACCCTCAGGCCCTGAAGTTTTCCGGTTTTTCTGGGCACGATACTACAACATGACCTTTATTCCCACAGTACAAACACAAACCCTGCTGTCTCCTCCGCGTATTCTCACGCGAGGAGAGGCGGGTAGCCCCAATCTGCATAGGCTCCTCGGAATATTCCTCAGAGTCTGAGGTTCCCTTGGGAAAAAAGGAAACTGCGGTCTCCCTTTCAAGCCTACGCTCTCTCAGCCGTCTATCCACCCGGATGGATAACTGCATGAGCTGATCTAAGCCATCAGGCGAGGGATATTGTACCAGTTGGTCCTTTATCTGGTCAGAAAGGCACCTTCGGTACTGGTTTCTCAGGGCTGGGTCATTCCACTGGGTATCATGAGCCAACCTCCGAAAATCCGTACTATAAACCTCAGCTGGCCGTCGCCCTTGCTTAAGAACCGTAATCTGAGCCTCGGCTGAAACCATCTTGTCAGGGTCATCATACAAAATGCCCAGTGCCGTAAAAAAAGCATCAACACTTTTAAGCGACGGACAGTCAGGCTGTAACCCATATGCCCAGACCTGTGGGTCTCCTTATATTACAGAAAATAGGGTAGTACACAAGCGCTCCTAATCCTAATGATGAAAGGAATTTCCTCCTTTCTCTAAAATTTCTGTACTTCAGACCCTGCAGCTTCTTTCCTACTATTTTGCACCCTGATAAAGACCTCTGTGTGAGGTAGAAACGCTTTGGTGGACGGAGGACTGTGAGTGGAGGAGCAACGGTGGACTGACCATTCCAGCATAGCGTGGTACAGGGGATTCCCGGGTTTCCCTGCACTAATTAAACCCGCAAGCTGACCTTTAACTGTGGTTACAGTTCTATGATTCTGTGGACGCATGGTACTTTGGAAATCGAGTGCTTGAGATTGGAAAGAAGTGGTTCCTCTCCCATTACCCATTCAGCGAATGCTGACTACAAAAGAAACCTTTCAAGGAACATAGGGATATACCCTAAGGTGAGCGTCACAATAAGGGAGAGGGTGCCTTCAGATTGTGGTGGATATGGTGTGATATATGAAGATCTTAAAGAAACCTTTCAGAGCATATAGGGCTCATATATGAGGTGAGCGTCTTGTAAAGAGGGGTTATAGAAAAAGAAGACCATTGGAAAGTATTGTGAAAAGATACCTTTATGTGTGTACCATCACTCAAAAGGAGGTCAGTTTGGAGGTGCGAACTGCCCGGAGAACAGTGAACATCGTTTATTAAAGTATATTTTGTACAGAAATTTTAGAGAAAGGAGGAAATTCCTTTCATCATTAGGATTAGGAGCGCTTGTGTACTACCCTATTTTCAGTAATATATATGTACTCTGGAAGTGGTGTTTCCAAAGGGTCTTAGTGCAAAGCTGCTATAAGGGCGCGAGTTACTACTCTTTTTTTCCTTCTGTGGGTCTCCTTGTAGCAAGGAAATCACCATGCCCACCCGCTGAATCTCCGACCCAGAAGACTGGGGCCTAAGCCTGAAATATAGCTTACAGCTCTCCTTGAAACAAAAGAACTGCGAGCGATCTCCAGAAAAACGATCCGGGAGATTTACTTTCGGCTCCTTAACCCCTGAACTTGCCGCTGCTGCTGCGGGAGCTCCGCTAGCGGCCTGCGGGGTGTTCATTTTAATGGACATCTCATTAAATTGTCGAGTCAGGACCTGCACCTGATCGACCACCTGTTGCAAAGTATTTTGAGGGGTATGCTCCATATTCCCACAAAATTTCAACAGGAGTAGAGCTGCTGAATATGTTACGCACACCAGTGCTAACAGGAGTATACCGGTGTATGAACAGAGAGGGAAGCGAAGCAAACAAACTCACAGACAGTATAACATAACATACACAGGAGGTGATGGAATAACTAATAACACAAAGTGAACGGAGAAGCCCAAAGGCTCAAAAATTGGGTGTCTCCCTAGTGTCAGGAATGCTCAGATGGAATAGAGCGGACAATGAAGCGAGGTGTAGTGATTTAACATGTGGAGCACCTGAAATGATGTTACTAAGAGCAACAGAAAAAACCCCAAAGGGTTACCAACGGGTGTGGGAATAAACTCCTTGGTCAGAGATAGAAATATAGACACAAGGAGAGTATCCACAATCCTAACCCCCACTTGCAGGGCACAGGTTCAGCTTACTGCCACTAGACTGACACCTGGACGCCCTGCACAGTGAGGGAGGATTAAGCAAGCAGGTCTGAGAGTACAGCTGCAAACCTGCTGGGTTCACAGAATAGCAAAAGAACCCCAGCAGGTCAAACAACTGACTCCAGTCTTACTGCTAGGTCCGGATTGGCAGAATGAAGTACCGAATCCCAAGGCCTATTCGCAGTAAGCAACAAGTAAATACAAAGTCACACAGTACTAGCTAACTCTCTGGAACTGACTAACAAACAAATATTCAGCAGCATTTGCCTAGCCTGAGAGGATGGTTTATATAACAGGTGCTGTCCACGCCCCACTCAGACCTCACAGACTGTGAGCACAAAACCAGCGCCGGATTCCCTGCCGTGCACAGAGCCTGTAACTACTACACAGTAAAAACCCGGACCGGAGTATCAGCTGCGCTCAGGTTACTTCGCTAACACTTGCCTCCCGGTTGCCATGGCGACGTGGCAGCACAGAGCAGGAGATCCTAACAATAATGTAATACACAACTACACACATATCCTATATATATATATATATATATATATATATATATATATATATATATATATATATATATATATATATATACACACATACATATAAGCGGATTATCCGGAACCAACGGGTCCCTAGTGACATTAATGTGTTCTGAATGTGTATGATCATGTACTGAATGCCCCAGTTGTGGATCTACCAGGAAACATATTGGTCGACAGAAAACCTAGTATTTGTCAACAGCAGGGAGTAGTAATCATGCAAACTAACATTCTTGTAACTCCGAGGGGACTGAAGGAAGATACATAAATAAGTTCAATAACACTCCCCTACATGTACTACCATGTCTGTGCTCGAACTACAGGTCCATGGAACCGTACCCTACGTATACATATAAACATATATACAGGTATAAGGTAGTTACCGCATGTTAATCTACACCCAGTAATAACAGTTGGTGCCGACAGAGTCACCCACATACTACTGTGTCTCCCATACAGTGTTTACTTCTGACAAGTATACAACTACCGACCTGCTGACACTGCATCTACAGAATCAAGTACCAACAGCAGTCGGCGATGTCGACTGTGATCCGCATAAATTACAGAGCACTCACTCCTGTCGACATATGTCGACTAAAGCTATAGTGGGTATCTGACAGGGAACACACAGATATATATATATATATATATATATACACACATAACACACAGAATACAAGCCCATTTGTCTAAAATAGTGCTATATTCCTCTATTTAGCACTAAACATTGTGCCCCCTCATGCTTTTGGCGGGGACAAGTAGAAAATGGCGCTGTAACCTAAAGTGAGGGCTAAGCCCCGCCTCCTCCAGCCCGCAAAAAAATATAGCTTTATGTATGCTATCGGGGGTCCCTATACAGTGTGTACACACTGTATAGATGTACTGTCACCCCCCAAAGAGAGATTATATATATATATATATATATATATATATATATATATATATATATATATAGATATATAGATATATAGATATATATATATATATATATATATATATATATATAGATATATATATATATAGATATATATATATAGATATAGATATATATATATATAGATATATATATAGATATATATAGATAGATATATATCTCTGCCCAGGGCGCTCCCTCCCTAGCGCCCTGCACCCTTGTAAAAACCGTTGGCGTGTGGGAGCAATGGCGCGCAGCCTGACCGCCGCGATATCTGGCGGGGGTACGAATCTGCACTTATGCCAGCGGTAAAAACTTCCAGTAACTTGCTGCCCAGGGCGCTCCCCCCCCAGCGCCCTGCACCCTGTGAGTGCCGTTGGTGTGTGGGAGCATGGAGCGCAGTGCGACCGCTGCGCTGTACCTCCGTTACTGAAGTCTTCTGCCGTCACTGAAGTCTTCTTTTCTTCCAATACTCACCCGGCTTCTTTCTTCTGGCTTCTGTGAGGGGGGTGACTGCGTGGCTCCGGGAACAAGCAGCTAGGCGAACCAAGTGATCGAACCCTCTGGAGCTAATGGTGTCCAGTAGCCTAAGAAGCAGAGCCCTTGAACTAAGAAGAAGTAGGTCTGACTTATCTCCCCTCAGTCCCACGATGCAGGGAGCCTGTAGCCAGCAGGTCTCCCTGAAAATAAAAAACCTAACATAAAGTCTTTTAGAGAAACTCATACCCCTTTCACATCGCACAAATAACCCGGTATCGACACGGCATATTGCCGTGTCGACACGGGTCAGTGTGCGATGTGAAAGCACTTTCCGAGAATTAGCAGGTCGTCTGACCCGGTAATTCAACCCGGTATATAAGAAGGATTATACCCGGGTTGAATACCGGGTCAGGTGCAGTGTGAATGGGAGCCGTGTCGATGCGACACGGTTCCCATTCACAGCATAGGGAGAGGCGGCGCAGGAGATGAGCTCATCTCCCAGCGCCGCCTTTACCCCCGCCCCTGCTGCGCCCCCCTTGCTGCTATGGCAACCGACCCGATATATTGCCGGGTCGGAAAGCCAGCAAAGGAGCGCAAATGCCGGATCCCACCCGGTAAGGACACGTTTCTTTTACCGGGTGGGATCCGGCATTTGCGATCTGAATGCGGTATCAGTAGAGCTCCCCTAGTGTGTGTCCAGTCACTCCTGGGCACAGAGTCTAACTGAGGTCTGGAGGAGGGGCATAGAGGGAGGAGCCAGTTCACACCTCTCAAAGTCTTATAGTGTGCCCATGTCTCCTGCGGATCCCGTCTATACCCCATGGTCCTTACGGAGTCCCCAGCATCTTCTAGGAAGTAGGAGAAATGGGGATTTAGCAAAGCTCCTGAAGAGGATAAGCAGAGGTATTAACCATAGCAAACAATAAGGTTCTAGTAGTTATTTATCTAGTACGTTCCATAATATTCAATAAAATCTGATTGGTTGAAATGAGCAACCCCACCATTTATCCTTTTTAGTTGGTTTTATAAATCTTCCCCCTTGTGAAACAATTACATACCCTCCAACTGTACCTTTTTAATAGATACAGGACCTTTTTTTTATGGTCTGTACTCTGTACCTATTTTTGGCTCTCCAAACTTCCATTGAAAATATGGTAGATGCTAGATCCAAGGGGCCTAAGGGACCTTTTCCATCAGGGGGAGGAGCCACGACACAAGGGGGAGGAGCTAGGCCAGCGGGATAGTTGCTCTACTATCCACGCCACCAACTATTACCTTTAGTAATCAGGTGGCGAGCGAAGCGAGCCCGCGAGGGTACTTTTCGGGCACCCTGTTCGGCAGTAGCTCCTCCCCCTGATGACGTAGCTCCTCCCCTTAAAACGTCAGAAGGTCCCTTCTCCCACTCCGAAATAGAACCAACCTTGAAAGTATAGGAAAACCCATACCCGTGGCCACGCCCTTTTTCTAATTTGTACCGATTTTTGTGTGTAAAATGTTGGAGGGTATGCAATTATACTAGTAGATCAGCCCCACAGGTCGTCAGACCACTACATAGAGACACACACAACGCTGTGTTATTATTAACTGTAAAGCACACCCGTTACACCCAGCAGCCCACAGCTCCTGTGTATGGGATAGTGTATAATACTGTACCAGATCTCCGCCTCCCATGATGTCCTACACACCAGCAGCAGCCCCGCACAACCGCCTCTCTCCTTGCGTCCCTGCAGCAGCAGCAGAAAGCAGCAGCAGCAGAATCTGTCACATACACGCACGGACGCAGCCGGAAACAACTGAGAGACTCAGGAACGTAAGATGGAGGTCATGTGACCAGTGGAACGTTCTACATTGTGCGTGACGTCACTTGTAGCCGCTTCCGTGATCAGATCATTGCTGCAGAGCTGCCTTGGCTAGTAGGATTCATAGGACTGAACGGTCATTTTCACGCTCTGGTGCGCAGCGTGCTGGCTGGATCTTGTAGTTCAACAGCATATATGGAGAAATCCAGCGCTCAAAAATTCACACATATGTCAACACTAATGTAGAATCTATCTTATGTATAGGAGTCATACCCATCGTAGCCTCTCTTGTAGCTTGTATCCGTCCTACACATGGGGGAGCTGTGATACATATTGATAATTGGCGATTGGGACGCATATGTCACAGTGTGAATAGATGGAGATTTGAGGTACAACTTTACTACTGATTATTACCGTTTTTTATTTAACAAAAGTGCCATCAAAACACTTTGAAGGGGGCACCCGGATTTGAACCAGGGACCTCTCGATCTGCAGTCGAATGCTCTACCACTGAGCTATACCCCCTCCTATGGTGTTGTGTGTTGTGTGTTCCTATGGTGTTGTGTGTGTTCTTGCCCTTGTGGCGCCCCGGGCAAAAATAGGAGCGTGGCTTCATATGGGGGCGTGGTCAGTTGCGCCCCCATTTGTGCCCCTGTAGCGCAGCTAGAAGAAAAATAAAATAAAAGTATACTTACAATCCCCGCTCCTGATTCCAGACCTCCTCCGGCGCCGCTCTTCTCCAGTCCTCGGATCTATGGGAGAGACGTCATTACGTCTCTCCCATAGCACAGCATAGACACTAGAGGTCAATTATGACCCCTAGTGTCTGTGCCACTATGCTGTGCGGTGCGCGATGACGTCATCGCGCACCGCACAGCAAAGGTCCTCTCCATGAAGAGAAACTAGACGCATAGCGTCTAGTTTCCCTTCATGGAGAGGACCTTTGCTGTGCGCTGCGCGATGACGTCATCGCGCACAGCACAGGTCCTCTCCATGAAGGGAAACTAGACGCGTAGCGTCTGGTTCCCTTCAAAGCGGGGGCCACAGTGGCGGATCTTGCCATGGTGCGGCGCCCTCTGGATGGCGCCGGCGCCCTCCGGAAGGCGGCGCCCCGGGCAAAAGTACTGCTTATTCGTGGCAAGATCCGCCACTGTGTGTGTGTGTGTGTGTGTGTGTGTGTGAGAGTAGAGACAGAGGCGCACAGGTACTATAGTAACACCAAAACTTTAAGTGTCAAATATGTGTTAGTGTAGATTCCAAAAAATAAATAATAAGTGAATAATATATGGTGGTGACACTCCTCAACTAATGAGTGGCTGCTTTTATATCAGCATGATATATGTTGGACATCACATTAAAAACAAACATGCAGTAAAAGAAATACAGAGCGCCTACTAGTGTCTATAGTAAAATCACCAGGTAAAATGTGATTACAAAAAGCGAAGGAGATTTAGGACACTACTTATCTGATATACAAATCTTCGGTCATGTGACCACCAATTAAGTCATGATATATGAATATAAAAAGAGAAATGCAAAATAGTATGTGCCATTTTTACACTGCAAAGCTTCCTATGCACGACTGTAAAAAAAAAATTGGGGACCTGCTAGTCCCACTATTATTCCACATAAAAGGATAAGGAAAAGGTAAAAAAACTGAATTGAATATCCACAGTGACAAACAGACATGGTTAAAATACACACATACAAGACATAGAAATATATGCACTTATCTGTCCATAGGATAGGTGTGGGTACAGCAGACCAACGCGTTTCGTCTTTAGCAATAAGACTTCATAAAGGAGAATGACAGGATTTCAAGCAATTGGGATGCTATAGTCAATATTCTGACTACCGTCAGTCTATCAAGACCGCGGCTACGTTTGATGGCATGGAAGTTGACCGGCTTATTCTAGTCAGGAGAGGGATCCCTAACAAGGTTATTTCGACTCTAATCCAAGCCAGGAAGGGGGTAACGTCTAAACATTGGAAGAAATACGTCTCTTCGTGTGAGAGCAGAAATTATTCTGCTGTGGAATTTCATCTGGGATCTTTCCTGCTTTTTCTGCAGGCAGGTGTGGATGTGGGCCTCTGTCTGGGCTCTATAAAAGTCCAGATTTCGGCTTTATCCATTTTCTTTCAGAAACTATTGGCTTCTCTCCCTGAGGTCCAGACATTCTTGAAAGGTGTTCTGCACAACCAACCTCCCTTTGTGCCTCCCACGGCACCTTGGGATCTCAATTTGGTGCTGCATTTCCTCCAATCGGACTGGTTTGAACCATTACCGAAGGTAGACATAAAATATCTTATGTGGAAGACTGTCACACTGTTGGCCTTGGATTCGGTGAGGCGTGTATCAGAGCTGGGGGCGTTGTCTCACAAAAGCCCCTATTTAATTTTCCATGAGGACAGAGCTGAACTCAGAACTCGTCAGCAATTTCTTCCTAAAGTGGTGTCTGCGTTTCACATCAACTAACCTATCGTGGTTACCGACACCTCTGCTACTTCAAAGTCTTTGGATGTTGTGAGGGCTTTGAAGGTGTATGTAAACAGAACAGCTCATCACAGAAAAACGGATGCGTTGTTTGTTCTTAATGATCCCAATAAGATTGGGTGTTCTGCTTCTAAGCAGTACATTGCACGCTGGATCAGGTTCCCTATCCAGCATGCTTATTCCACGGCAGGAGTGCCGGTTCTAAAATCTGCACAGGCCCACTCTACTAGGTCGTGGGTTCTTCTTGGGCGGCTGCCCGCGGTGTCTCAGCTTTACAGCTCTGCGAGCAGCTACTTGGTCTGGATCGAACACGTTTACTAACTTCTACAAGTTCGATACTTTGGCCTCTGAGGACCTTCAGTTTGGTCAATCAGTTCTGCAGGAACCTCAGCACTCTCCCACCCAGTTTGGGAGCTTTGGCACATCCCCATGGTACTAAATGGACCCCAGTATCCTCTAGGACGTAAGAGAAAATAGGATTTTAATTACCTACCGGTAAATCCTTTTCTCGTAGTCCGTAGAGGATACTGGGCGCCCGCCTGGTGCTTAGTTCTTTCTGCACTGTTGCTTGGTTAAGTATTGTTTGTTCAGCTGTTGCTGTTCCTGTTTCAAGTTTGGTTAGCATTGCTTTCCTGTTGTTTGTGTGTGCTGGTTCGGAATCTCACCACTATCCTTTTATATCCTTCCTCGGGCACAGTTTCCTAGACCGAGTCTGGTAGGAGGGGCACAGAGGGAGGAGCCAGCCCACACTATCAAATTCTTAAAGTGCTCATGGCTCCTAGTGTACCCGTCTATACCCCATGGTACTAAATGGACCCCAGAATCCTCTATGGACTACGAGAAAAGGATTTACCGGTAGGTAATTAAAATCCTATTTTTTTAAAAAAATTCACAGCAATTCCAACATTTTGGGGCTGCATCGCCCCTTATGTGAAGGTGAATTAACAAAATAATAGTGTTTACAACTTACCTAAGTACCAAAAGAAGCCCGCCAGTGCTCGGTGCCGCCCAGCTCCCCGGACCGGGCGCCTTCCAGTCGCGTCATGGTAACCCAGACACCCGATGCAGCTGCAATCCTGCGCTGGAAGTAAAGAGTAGTGACAATTTACAGTGACCCAATACCAACCCCATCTAGGCTACCTAACATAAATGAGCATGTATCAATTTCATACATGATACTTAAATGCAGGCATCACTTCAATCGGGGGACATAAGGGCATATATTAATTATATTTAACTGTATCAAATTCTATGTCATATATCCACTACATTGGGGTTTAAAACCGTCGTCCTTTTTATCAAACCTGTATGGGGGGACTATTTACCATGATGTTGTTTATACCGCCCCTGGTACAGCCTGATAAAGAGATCACCTTATTTAATTGAGTGTAACTAATATATATACTATGGACCATAGGTGGATATTAATAAACTTGTGTTATACTAACAATAATGTGTCTGTAGAAGATCACTGGACCCATCAGTAATCTAAATAAAGTAACTATGTGCCTTGTTTGTATTAAATAATGATGGACATTATATATAGTAGAATTAATAATATATAAACCTTAATATAGTTTATAAAGATTAGGATCGTGTACTGTCCGTATGTGTTACTCCCTTAATTGTAGAGAACCCCTCCTGGGAGATACAATATATTTAATCGTGCAAAAAGCTATGTTTCATAGCTGTAATATCATATGTGGATGTAGCTACATATAACAGCTATAGGGGAGCTGTGATACATATGGATAATTGGCGATTGTGACGCATATGCCACAGTGTGAATAGATGGAGATTTGAGGTACATCTTTAGTACTGATTATTATCGTTTTTTATTTAACAAAAGTGCCATCAAAACACTTTGAAGGGGGCACCCGGATTTGAACCAGGGACCTCTCGATCTGCAGTCGAATGCTCTACCACTGAGCTATACCCCCTCCTATGTTTTGAGTGAAATACATGTAAGTGTGTGTGTGTGTGTGTATGTATGTATGTATGTATGTATGTATGTATGTATGTATGTATGTATGTATGTATGTATGTATACTTACATACACACACATATATATATATATATATATACATACATACATACATACATGTACATATATTTTATATATATATATATATATATATATATAGATATATATATAGATAGATATATTGTCACGGCCGCGCAGCGTTACCCTGCCGGGTGCGCTAGTATCCGGGGCGGCCTCTCTCCCTGCCGGCTTCTGGATCCTGATGTGCGGGTGGCGCTGCCGCCGGCGGTCCCCGGCTCCACTGGCGCCGCCATGTCCGTTCACATGTGGGGGCGAGGGGGCTGGTGATGTAATCACCGCTCTCCCACCAATGAGAAGAGGGTGGGACGTTTAAAAGGAGATGCTAGGCAAAGCCCCGGCGCCTGTGTATCGTAGCTACTTTGCTACCCCCAGGCTCATGTCTCACAGTGCTTCCAGTATCCAGTGTGTTCTCAGCCACAGTCACTCCAGTGCTTCCAGTATCCAGTGTGTTCTCAGCCACAGTCACTCCAGTGCTTCCAGCATTCAGCGTATCTCTCAGCCACAGTGACTGCAGTGCTTCCAGCTTTCAGCATGTCTCTCAGCCACAGTGACTCCAGTGCTTCCAGCCTCCAGCATGTCTCTCAGCCACAGTGACTGCAGTGCTTCCAGCTTTCAGCATGTCTCTCAGCCACAGTGACTCCAGTGCTTCCAGCTTTCAGCATGTCTCTCAGCCACAGTCACTCCAGTGCTTCCAGCATTCAGCGTGTCTCTCAGCCACAGTGACTGCAGTGCTTCCAGCTTTCAGCATGTCTCTCAGCCACAGTGACTCCAGTGCTTCCAGCTTTCTCTCAGCCACAGTGACTCCAGTGCTTCCAGCTTTCAGCGTGTCTCTCAGCCACAGTGACTCCAGTGCTTCCAGCCTTCAGCGTGTCTCTCAGCCACAGTGACTCCAGTGCTTCCAGCCTCCAGCGTGTCTCTCAGCCACAGTGACTCCAGTGCTTCCAGCCTCCAGCATGTCTCTCAGCCACAGTGACTCCAGTGCTTCCAGCTTTCAGCATGTTTCTCAGCCACAGTGACTCCAGTGCTTCCAGTATCCAGTGTGTTCTCAGCCACAGTCACTCCAGTGCTTCCAGCATTCAGCGTGTCTCTCAGCCACAGTGACTGCAGTGCTTCCAGCTTTCAGCATGTCTCTCAGCCACAGTGACTCCAGTGCTTCCAGCTTTCAGCATGTCTCTCAGCCACAGTGACTCCAGTGCTTCCAGCCTCCAGCATGTCTCTCAGCCACAGAGACTCCAGTGCTTCCAGCTTTCAGCATGTCTCTCAGCCACAGTGACTCCAGTGCTTCCAGCTTTCAGCATGTCTCTCAGCCACAGTGACTCCAGTGCTTCCAGCCTCCAGCATGTCTCTCAGCCACAGAGACTCCAGTGCTTCCAGCTTTCAGCATGTCTCTCAGCCACAGTGACTCCAGTGCTTCCAGCCTCCAGCGTGTCTCTCATTCACAGTGACTCCAGTGCTTCCAGCCTTCAGAGTGTGTCTCAGCCACAGAGACTCCAGTGCTTCCAGCTTTCAGCATGTCTCTCAGCCACAGTGACTCCAGTGCTTCCAGCCTCCAGCGTGTCTCTCAGCCACAGTGACTCCAGTGCTTCCAGCCTCCAGCGTGTCTCTCAGCCACAGTGACTCCAGTGCTTCCAGCATTCAGCGTATTTCTCAGCCACAGTGACTCCAGTGCTTCCAGCCTCCAGCGTGTCTCTCAGCCACAGTGACTCCAGTGCTTCCAGCCTCCAGCATGTCTCTCAGCCACAGAGACTCCAGTGCTTCCAGCTTTCAGCATGTCTCTCAGCCACAGTGACTCCAGTGCCTCCAGCATGTCTCTCAGCCACAGTGACTCCAGTGCTTCCAGCCTTCAGCATGTCTCTAAGCCACAGTGACTCCAGTGCTTCCAGCCTCCAGCATGTCTCTCAGCCACAGATACTCCAGTGCTTCCAGCCTTCAGCGTGTCTCTCAGCCACAGTGACTCCAGTGCTTCCAGCCTTCAGCATGTCTCTCAGCCACAGATACTCCAGTGCTTCCAGCCTTCAGCGTGTCTCTCAGCCACAGTGACTCCAGTGCTTCCAGCCTCCAGCATGTCTCTCAGCCACAGTGACTCCAGTGCTTCCAGCCTTCAGCGTGTCTCTCAGCCACAGAGACTCCAGTGCTTCCAGCATTCAGCGCATCTCTCAGCCACAGAGACTCCAGTGCTTCCCGCATTCAGCGTGTCTTCCAGCCACATAATCCCTGTGTCTTCATCACTCACTTCTTCGTTCAGTGTTCTTCAGCATTGTTCACAAGTCATCTCTCATTCAGTGTTCTTCAACATCGTTCACAAGTCATCGCTCATTCAATGTTCTTCAGTATCGTTCACAAGTCATCACTCACTCCTTCATTTAGTGTTCTTCAGCATTGTTCCCAAGTCATTATTCACTTCTCCGATCAGAGTTCTTCGGCACCATTCTCAAGTCATTGTTTCATTCCTCATTCAGTGCACCCAGCATCGTTCACAAACTTAAGTTATCTATTAATCCTGCATGAGGAAGACCTACATTCGACCGTCTCTATTTCGACCCAACTACGGTTCATCTTCCCGACCATCGGAAAGAATCCCGGAGTTCTCAACTTTCTCAACCCAGGTGCGTGACATATATATATACACTGCTCAAAAAAATAAAGGGAACACTAAAATAACACATCCTAGATCTGAATGAATGAAATATTCTTATTAAATACTTTGTTCTTTACATAGTTGAATGTGCTGACAACAAAATCACACAAAAATTGTCAATGGAAATCAAATTTATTAACCCATGGAGGTCTGGATTTGGAGTCACACTAAAAATTAAAGTGGAAAAACACACTACAGGCTGATACAACTTTGATGTAATGTCCTTAAAACAAGTCAAAATGAGGCTCAGTAGTGTGTGTGGCCTCCACGTGCCTGTATGACCTCCCTAAAACGCCTGGGCATGCTCCTGATGAGGTGGCGGATGGTCTCCTGAGGGATCTCCCAGACCTGGACTAAAGCATCTGCCAACTCCTGGACAGTCTGTGGTGCAACGTGGCGTTGGTGGATGGAGCGAGACATGATGTCCCAGATGTGCTCAATTGGATTCAGGTCCTGGGAACGGGCGGGCCAGTCCATAGCATCAATGCCTTCGTCTTGCAGGAACTGCTGACACACTCCAGCCACATGAGGTCTAGCATTGTCTTGCATTAGGAGGAACCCAGGGCCAACTGCACCAGCATATGGTCTCACAAGGGGTCTGAGGATCTCAACTCTGTACCTAATGGCAGTCAGGCTACCTCTGGCAAGCACATGGAGGGCTGTGCGGCCCCCCCAAAGAAATGCCACCCCACACCATTACTGACCCACTGCCAAACCGGTCATGCTGGAGGATGTTGCAGGCAGCAGAACGTTCTCCTTGGCATCTCCAGACTCTGTCACGTCTGTCACATGTGCTCAGTGAGAACCGGCTTTCATCTGTGAAGAGCACAGGGCGCCAGTGGCGAATTTGCCAATCTTGGTGTTCTCTGGCAAATGCCAAACGTCCTGCACGGTGTTGGGCTGTAAGCACAACCCCCACCTGTGGACGTCGGGCCCTCATACCACCCTCATGGAGTCTGTTTCTGATCGTTTGAGTAGACACATGCACATTTGTGGCTTGCTGGAGGTCATTTTGCAGGGCTCTGGAAGTGCTCCTCCTGTTCCTCCTTGCACAAAGGCAGAGGTAGCGGTCCTGCTGCTGGGTTGTTGCCCTCCTATGGCCTCCTCCACATCTCCTGATGTACTGGCCTGAGCTGCACTACATGAGCTACTTGTGTGGGTTGTAGACTCCGTCTCATGCTACCACTAGAGTGAAAGCACCGCCAGCTTTCAAAAGTGACCAAAACATCAGCCAGAAAGCATAGGAGCTGAGAAGTGGTCTGTGGTCACCACCTGCAGAACAACTCCTTTATTGGGAATGTCTTGCTAATTTCCTATAATTTCCACCTGTTGTCTATTCCATTTGCACAACAGCATGTGAAATTGATTGTCAATCAGTGTTGCTTCCTAAGTGGACAGTTTGATTTCACAGAAGTGTGATTGACCTGGAGTTACATTGTGTTGTTTAAGTGTTCCCTTTATTTTTTTGAGCATATTTTTTTTGAGCAGTGTATACACACACACATACACATACATATATATATATATATATATATATATATATATATAGAGAGAGAGAGAGAGAGAGAGAGAGAGAGAACAATAATAGAGGCACTCTCCAGATTTTCAAAATATGCAAAAAGTGTTCTCATTTATTATGATATACGTTACATAGTCCACTTGAATAGAAGGCCCGGTGAGGGCCGAAAGCCCTTGAGGATTCTATTCAAGTGGACTATGTAACGTATATCATAATAAATGAGAACACTTTTTGCATATTTTGAAAATCTGGAGAGTGCCTCTATTATTGTTCTATATTTACAATGCTTGGTCATTGGAGTGGACACCCCAGTCATTGCTTTTTGAGGATGTGAGTGCGACCTTCTTTGGATAGATAGATATAGATATATATATATATATATATATATATATATATAGATATATATAAATATGTGAGTAGAGACAGTGTCGTTTTTTATTTAACAAGAGTGCCATCAAAACACTTTGAAGGGGGCACCCGGATTTGAACCAGGGACCTCTCGATCTGCAGTCAAATGCTCTACCACTGAGCTATACCCCCTCCTCTGTTTTGAGTGGAATATGTGTGTATGTGTGTGTATATTTACACATACTTATATACATAAACGTACACACACATATATAGAGAGGGAGAGAGAGAGAAAACGTAGGTGCGGCACTCTGGCTTACAGCAGCAACAAAAACAGACGGAGACTGTATTCTTCAATCAACGTTTTAATATAAAGATATTGTCATCAGGATTACAATACATAATCAAAACCATACCTTTATAGGTGCTCACCAAACAGGAAGACGCCGGCTCCCGGGCTGGGACTGAACACCCGCCCCGTCGCCGCACAAGTGATGACGTCATAGAGTAGACGCATAGAGTTACGTATACCGTTACCATGGTACCAGAGACACGGAAGACAGTGAAAAAACACTAATATTAAATAAATAATATTGTCAATACAAAGTATTAACATATCCATTAAAGAATATTGAACAAATACTAAATAACAACATGAAAGCATAAGATGATTGATTACAACGAGAACCACAGTTTCACCGTAAACTTGCAAAAGAGATACTTTCATTAAGCCCATATGGGGAGATTACATTTAACCTGTAAATCCACCGTGCCTCGCATTTCAGCAAACGCGTGGAACGGTCACCTCCTCTAACAGACGTCGGGATAGTATCAATCATTCTATATCTAAGACTAGACAAAGAATGATGAAATTCCGCAAAATGGCGGGCCACCGGTTGTTCACTCACAGCGGATTTTAAAGCGGCCTGTCTTCCGTGTCTCTGGTACCATGGTAACGTAACTCTATGCGTCTACTCTATGACGTCATCACTTGTGCGGCGACGGGGCGGGTGTTCAGTCCCAGCCCGGGAGATGGCGTCTTCCTGTTTGGTGAGCAGCTATAAAGGTATGGTTTTGATTATGTATTGTAATCCTGATGACAATGTGGGTAGTTCCAAGTTGATCGCAGCAGTATTTTTTTTAGCAGTTGGGCAAAACCATGTGCACTGCAGGGGAGGCAGATATAACATGTGCAGAGAGAGTTGGATTTGGGTGGGTTATTTTGTACATTACTATAGATATATATAGATATATATATATATATATATATATATATATATATTATATGTGTGTGTGAGTAGAGACAGTGGCGCACAGGTAATATAGTTACACCAAAACCTTAGGTATCAAATATGTGTTAGTGTAAATTTTGAAAAATAAATAAGTGAATAATATATGGTGGTGACACTCCTCGACTAATGAGTGGCTGCTTTTATATCAGTGTGATATATGTTGGACGTTGCATAAAATCAAACGTGCAGTAAAAGAAATACAAAGCGCCTACTAGTTTCTATAGTAAAATCACCAGGTAAAATGTGATTTAAAAAAATGCAAAGGAGATTTAGGACACTACTTATCTGATATACAAATCTTCAGTCATGTGACCACCAATTAAGTCATGATATATGATTATAAAAAGAGAAATGCAACATAGTATGCAGAGGTGTAGAGAGGGTGGCTGCAGTGGAGCACAAGCTCCGGGCGCCAAAAAAGTTAGAGGGCGCAGATGGGACTCAGAGACTAGGTGGGGAACAGGTCAGGCCAGTGGTGACAGCAGGAGACACTGACATCCAGCACATGCTGTAGCTCTGCCCACCTCTTTACATGTCTCACTGTCTGCTTGTAGCTTTGCAGCCAGGTTACTTTTGTTCTGCAGCCTTCACTGCTGCAGCACCTCTTTCTGGCCAGGCTGCTGCAGCACCTCTCTCTGCCCCGACTGCTGCAGCACCTCTTTCCGCCACGGCTGCAGCAGCACATCTTTTTGCCTTGGCTGCTGCAGCACCTCTTTTTGCACCAGCTGTTGCAGCACCCCTCTCTGCCCCTGCTGCTACAGCATCTCTCTCTACATTGATGCTGCAGCACCTCACTATGCCCCAGCTGCTGCTGCAGCACCTCTATCTGCGTTAAAAGCTGCAACATAACATGTATAAATGGCTCTTCCGTGGTGCAACATGTATAAGCAACTCTACTGTGGTGTAATGTATATAAGCGGCTCTACTGTGTGAAGTAATGTGTATAATGGGCTCTACTATGGCATAACGTGTATAAACAGCTCTTCTGTGGTGTAGCATGTATACGCGTCTCTACTGTGTGGTGTAACGTGATCAACGGAAACTACTGTGCAGTGTAATGTGAATTGGCACTATTCTGTGGTCACATCCCTTTCCCATGAAGCCACGACCCTATATATTTGTTGCGTGCCTGGGGACGCACTGTCCCTGTTTTAAACTTGGAGGGGGTGCCCAGGGGAATCTTTCACCCAGAGCTCTGCAAGGTCTAGAACTGGCCCTGTGACCAATTTAGAATTTTTAAATATTTTTTCTTTTCAAATATATATGCCACTACATGTTGGACAGGTCCCCAATTCAGTACAGTGGAGGGGGCACCGAAACATAACCTTGCTCCGGGCACCATGGCACCTAGCTACACCTCTGATAGTATGTGCCATTTTTACACTGCAAAGCTTCTTATGCACGACTGTAAAAAAAAATTTGGGGACCTGCTAGTCCCACTATTATTCCACATAAAAGGATAATGAAAAGGTAAAAAAACTGAATTGAATATCCACAGTGACAAACAGACATGGTTAAAATACACACATACAAGACATAGAAATATATGCACTTATCTGTCCATAGGATAGGTGTGGGTACAGCAGACCAACGCGTTTCGTCTTTAGCAATAAGACTTCATAAAAGGGAATGACAGGATTTCAAGCAATCGGGATGCTGTAGTCAATATTCTGACCACCGGCATCCCATACCCAACCCCTATCTATCTATCTATCTATCTATCTATCTATCTATCTATCTATCTATCTATCTATCTATCTATCTATCTATCTATCTTTAAATCCTTGGTAGATCGACACTCAGTCTCTTCCTTTCTTGACAAAAGTTAAGATAAACTGAAACGTTGATCTAAGGAGGGGGCGTCTTCTGTTCATTATCTCACTTGTCTGACACCTAAGAGTGACCCTGTTTGCTTGTTGGATGTGTACAGCTGTCCCTTGGCTCTGCTAGAGGAGGTGAGCTGAGTGATCCATGCAGCACAGAGAGAGTGATGTGCGCTGCTGTCTAGGAGACTGAGGAGCGGGACACAGAAGCTTTCCTTTCACACTAACTGCAGCTGTCACTCCTGTGTGAGGCTGTGCTGTCAGTGATGTCAACGGAGGGAGCGACGGCAGCCAGGGCCTGGGAGCTGCGGAAAGGAAGTTTGTTTCTAGCTCAGCTTGATCCCCACAACTACTACTCCCAGTCTGCCTCCCCTGCTCTTCACCACTACTACTCACAGCCTGCCCCCTGCTCTGCACCACTACTACTCCCAGCCTGCACCTCTGCTCTGCACCACTACTATTCCCAGCCTGTTTCCCTGCTCTGCACTACTGCTACTTCCATCCTTCCCCCAGCAGCGGTGCAGTGTATGGAGCTTGTGCTCTAGGCTTCACTGTACAGTGCCCATTCCAGCCACCCCCCGCCCCACCTCTGGAACATAGTCATAGCCACCCTAACCCAACACCCCTGACCTCCAAAACATTCTACACCTTCGGCCCCCTAGACAGTACACCCCAGGCCTGGGACATATACCTGCTGGGTTACTATACGATTAGGCGTCTATCAGAGCTATTCACTCAGATACCCGGTAGCCACGGCAGACACATTTTTTCTCGCAGCCTCCGAAGGTGTGACACACCGCCCAAAATGAGACTTTCGACAATCTAACAAGATCTTTAGACAGGTTTAGCAGCTTTTCCTGTGGGGGCCGATTTGTTTGTTATTTTCTTCTGGGGGCCAATGTGTTTTATTTTTTCCTGTGGGTGGCTACTGTGTTTTATTTTTTCCTGCGGGGGGGGGGGCTGATGTGGGTTTTTTTCCTGTTTGGGTAATGTGTTTGTTTATCTTGCTGTGAGGGTCAATGTTTTTTTTATATACTTTATTGGACAACTGCGTAATATACAAATATATCAACATACAGTAAAGAGTCACAATGACAAGTCGGCCGACAATAGGCCGGTATAATCAACATGGTACAGAAAGAAGAAGATATCTCAGGTTAGGCAAAGGTTAGTAAATATCTCTCAATAATTATTTTTAAAAGGGTGGACGTCCTAGATCAAGTACTTCAAGATTATACCATGTAGTGAGAGCTATGGCTTGTCGTAGGGGGACTTTAACGGGGTTATCTAGCATCTGTACGTAAGGGAGCCATATGTCAAAGAACCTCGCTATTTTATTCTCTTTATCAATTAGCATTTCAAGCCACTCCATATGAAATAAATACGATAGTCTTGGTAGTAACAAAGCTAGAAATCAGTAAAGACAGAACATATAAGTAGTTGCGCAATAAACAAAAAGAGCAGCCCATATTAATGTTAACAAAAGGTTTCTCAAATAACCTCCAAATACAGTATGAAAAAGAATATGTAACAGAAATACAATGGCGCTAAATCTGAACCATAGAGAGCAATATGGATAATCACCCTTATAATAATCCTCAATGTGGGTCAGTTCCTAAATGAGGGAAGACAGTCCATACAACGTTTTGATTTCTTCTTATAATTCTAATCAATAATGAAATCTGATAAAACAAGAAGAGACTGTGCCCACTCAGCATCAAAACTCAGTTTGAGGCAGAGTGTGTTAAAGGCACAGAAGACAGATGATCGTGCAGTAACGCAAATATAAGGAATATTACTTTGTTAATAAACCATTGCACTCACAATAATGAAGTGTTTAAGAGCATATCATCAATCCATCCTCAGATCATTTCCCAGATCAGGGTGGCCAATTTATGAATGTTTCCCTGGTTTTCACAAAAACCTGATAAAACAAAAACCTGCGTCCACCGTTTTAAAGCAAAATGTAGTGGATACACAGAAATAAGATCATAGTGCAATACCTTTTATCTTAAAAGGATAGTTTTTATTTACAACACCGCACTCACAATGTAAAAGATGAATAAAAGCATACAATACATCACTCCACATAGAGTCCTCTCTGGTCTGAAGGGTAAATCTCTGGTGCTCCCAAGATGGAAAAAGGGATTTGACACAGCCCGGGTAAAGGTGTCAGTCACCGGAGATCACCACAGCAAAACCGTCCTGGACTCACGAACCACACACGGTGGTTTTGATGCTGAGTGGGCACAGTCTCTTCTTGTTTTATCAGATTTCATTATTGATTAGAATTATAAGAAGAAATCAAAATGTCGTATGGACTGTCTTCCCTCATTTAGGAACTGACCCACATTGATGATTATTATAAGGGTGATTATCCATATTGCTCTCTATGGTTCAGATTTAGCGCCATTGTATTTCTGTTACATATTCTTTTTCATACAGTAATAAAGCTAGAGACAATGAATCAATAGCTATCCATTGTGACAGGATAGTTTTCTTACCAGCTGCTGCTATTTTAGTTAACAACACGCGCTGGCCAATTGGTAACTTGGGGGTATGAGATGTGCAGTGTATGTCCCAGATAACCCATTCCGGGGAGACCTCCATGGTGATATTTAATTCTTCCTCGACAAAGGTTTGTATTAAGCCCCAGAATTTACGGACTTCTGGACAGCTCCACAAACAATGGTAAATATCGGCATCGATTGCGCTGCACTTAAAACATTTGGAATCAGAAGCTGCGCCCATTTGGAACCATAATTTCGGTGTAATGTAGGAACGATGTAGAATTTGATCATTCATCTCAGCGTATGATGCCGATATGAGAGTTTTATTTATCCTATTAAACGCAGTAAGCATGGTTGAGATAGTGATAGATGGGAAGTCCGGTGACCATTTTGCCAATCCCGTTTGAGTGGTCTCCCAATCAATGTTTTTTTTAATAAATGTGTAGAGCAATGCTGTGGAGTGATGTACTCTAGGTGTTGATTGCAAAGTAGTGTCTAGGCCATTAGTCCTATCCTCTGTAGTCATTGTGGTCAGTGATTTGTTGATGCAACTACGAATTTGAAAGTATATAAATAATGGGATCTTAAATTGTGGAAATCCTTCACAAAGGCTTATGTACGTGCGAACTTGGCAGGTGTCTCGACATACCAACTGGTATAGCAATCTGATACCCTGGCCCGATAGGGCAGTCAATGTGGATCGCGCAGCGGTTCCACGAAAGTCTGGGTTATGGGCCAGGGGAAGGAAAGTCGTGTTATAACTAGAGATACCCATCCTAGAGCGTGCTTGTCTCCATGCCGTGCAGGTGGAAGTTAGTAATATGTTACATTTGACCTGGAGAGGAAAGGCAGACGGACGCATATGTAGTAAGCTGGCAAGTGAAAACTCAGGGCAGAAGGCCTGCTCCAAGCCGGTATTAGCAAAGGTCTCCGTCTCATGTATCCAGTCAACAGCGTAGCGGTAGTTCGCAGCCAACATGTAGCTTCTAAGGCAAGGTAGATTAACACCACCTAATTTCTGTGATTGGCTCAATTTAAATAATGAAATTCTGGGTTTTTTTTATGTGCCCAGATAAATTCACTAAAGGCCCTATTTAGAGTCTTTAAATCTGTGTCCGATAATAGTAGAGGCAGCATTTGAATAGGATATAACAGTCTCTGGAAGGTGATCATTTTGATTCATTGGCATCGTCCTAGGTAAGAGAGGGGTAGATGTTTCCATGTCTGAAAATCGGTTAGAGTACGTGTGATGACTCGTAGAATGTTGTGTCTGTACAAATTGGACGGATTAATAGGTATTTGGAGTCCTAAGTATGTGATTGTCTGGTTTGCCCAACGAAAGGGGAACTTAATAGTCCAATTGTGAGTAGCATTTGGATGTAGGGCCAAAGCCTCCATTTTGGATTTATTAACCTTGAACCCAGAGATTGATTCGAAGGTTACCAGTAGTGACAACAAACTAGGAAACGCATCTTGAGGATTTGAAAAATACAATAATAAATCATCAGCATAAGCCGTGACCTTGAGATCATGGTTACCAATTTTAATCCCACGCCAGTCGGAATTTAAGTAACAATGTCTGATGAGCGGGTCTAACGCAAGATCAAAGAGGAGTGGGGAAAGGGGGCACCCCTGTCTCGTGCCTCTGTGTAACGTGAACGTGTCCGTGTTCAGTCCATTCACTGTGAGGAATGCAGCAGGTGAGGCATATATGGTACGGAAAAATCTGACATAACCAGCTCCAAATCTTTGCCAATGAAGCACCCTCAACAGGTGAGACCACGACACACGGTCAAACACTTTATCAGCGTCACAGCTCACCAGCAGAGACGCTCCACCCGGCATTTGGGCCGATATGGTCAAAGGAGCGATTAATTGTCTTATGTTATGTAATGACGATCTCCCCTTCACGAAACCAGTTTGGGATGGGTGTAGTAATGTAGGTAACACTGCCTGCAACCTATTTGCCATAAGAGCGGTTAAGATTTTTAAATCTTGGTTTAAGAGGGAGATCGGGCGGTGCGATTGAACTAAGGTGGGGTCTTTCCATGGTTTCGGCAATACTATCACACAAGTCTGATTAAAGGTAGGGGGGGGCAGCGTTCCCAGATAAAATAGAATTAAGAAGGGTCAGAAGATGGGGTGTGATGTGGGGCAATAACAATTTATAATACTCTGCGCTCAGTCCATCTGGGCCTGGGGATTTACCATTAGCTAACTGTTTTATTACCGTCAGTAGTTCCAATTCAGTGATTGGTTCCATAGGAGAATTTCGGTCATCCTCTGTCAGCGTGGGGGACCCTGCCGCTCGAAGGAAGTCCATGCCTCCAGCGGGGTCATCTGGTGGAGCCGTGTACAACTCCTTATAGTAAGTTAAAAAGGAATCAGCGATGGCAGTCGGGTCGGAGGATAGGTGAGTATTAGTATGAAGTGACAGAATGTGTGAGGTAGGGCGTTGGCTGCGAACCACATTTGCTAAGAGTTTACCCGCCTTATTTCCCCATTTGAAATATTTGTGCTTTTGAAAGTCTAAAGCATATTGGGCTCTCTCTGTACAAAGAGTGTCGTAGAGGTGTTTTGTTTCGGTATAAATTCTGCGATTGTCGTCCGTCGGGGAGGACAGCAACGTCGCATATGAATTTGTAAGTGCTAGGCCCAGATCACAAAACCGTTGATTGAGGTGTTTACGCTTATTAGCAACATATGCGATGATATAACCCCGCACTACCGGCTTAGAGGCAGACCAGAAAAGATTTATGTTGTCCACGTGTTGTGCATTGTCATTGGTATAGTTTATGAAATTAGTCTCTAAGTATGATTTAAAATCAGGGGAATTATGCAAGTAGGAGAAAAACCTCCAATTAAATGAGGTTGTCTTAGGAGAGCTCAGCTCAAGTGTGAACCATGTAGGCGTGTGATCGGAAATGGCTATATTTTCTACCTTTAAATCGCATAACCTAGGGAGCAACCAATAGTCTATTCTAGTGGACGTGGCGTGTGGATGTGAATAGAAAGTGTAATCTCGGCTAACAGGGTGTTGGTGTCGCCATGGGTCTATTAAATTAAATGAGGACGATAAGAATTGTAGAGATGCCGGTATGGAATAATTCCTTCCACTGGATGTATCTGACCGGTCCAGGGTCGGGTGTAATGTGGAATTAAAATCACCCCCAATAATCAAACTACCCTCGGCCCAATCCTGAAGTCGGACGTAAACGTCAGAGAAGATAGCATTATGTTCCAAATTCGGTGCATAGATGGTCACTAGAGTGTAAAGCTCCCCTTCTAATTGCAGTTTTATGAATAGGAACCGACCCTCATCGTCTTCATTAGTATCTAATATAGAGTAACTAAGGGACTTACGAAATATAATCACCCCCCCCCCCCTTTTCTTAGAGGTAAAGGAGGCCAACTTATAATCTTGAATCCAACTGTCCCTTAGCACACTAGGGTCCCCCGACTTCCAATGAGTCTCCTGCAACATCGCTATATCTGGCCGTAGGCGTTTGAGATTTTGCAATATCTTTCTACGTTTAATCGGAGTATTTAGGCCCTCCACGTTCCAAGTGAGGAACTTTAGACATGTCTTAATCTCTGAAGAGGCGGCCATGGGAAACTTGGATCTAACCGATGCCTGTCCTATTGGACACGTAAAACAGTGACAAGATAAACTGTGAGGTTCCCCATATCCCAGCGAGTAGGGAAACCAAACTATTGATAGAAACGGTGAACCTATACCATGTGAACAACAGTAAAAATCTTTGTAAACATTTTGATACAGTATATCCATTTTCCAAATTTTTTGGAACCCAAAACAGTGCTCTAAATGACTCACGAAAAACTAGTAACGTAACTCCAATCAGACAAAGGAGGAGGGGGAGAGAAAAAGGGAGGGGTGGGAAAAAGAAGAAAAAAGAAGGAGAAAAGAAGAGGGTCCAGAAGACCCAGTAACTATCAAGGTCAAGAACAATTAGTGTTGCAATAATCAGAACATGAAGGGTATTAGTAATCAGCCATACATTACCAAACATGATATCCACAAGGGAGAAGACATATACGCTGAGTTCATGATAAATCGCAACATTAGTCCATCTCTCTGGAAGCAGGCGAGGATGGGCATTGCAGTGATTCTGCAAAAGTCTTAGCCGCTGAAGACGTGTCGAACAGGTACGTCTTTCCATTATGTTGAGCACGGAGCTCGGAGCTTTGCCGGATAGAGCAGGGCAAAACGTATTCCTTCGTCAAACAAGATCTTGCAGGCAGGAGAGAATTCCCTTCTCCTCATGACCACACTGTATGAGAAATCTTGAAACAAAAGCAGCTTGTCTCCACGATAAGAGAGCCCCTGAGCTTTGCGGTACGCCTCCATCACCTTGACTTTATCTGTGTAGTTGAGAAATTTGAATATGACAGGTCTAGGCCTGCGGCGATCCGTCTGAAAGTCAGGACCAATACGGTGCGCCCGCTCAATCACCATGGATTCACCATCCACCAAACAGCCCAGCTCAATCGGTAACCAGGAAGAGACCAGGGATAACAGCTCTTTAGGTCTGACGTATTCCGGTAAGCCAATCATGCGAAGATTATTTCGACGATTGCGATTTTCTAAATCTTCAAGCTTCTCCTGCATCGCTGAAATGGAGGACGCCTGAGTATCGATGACGGAGCGGGCAGTGGTTAGATCATCCTCTAGGTTTGAAACCCGTTGTTCGAACTCATCCAACCGTGTGCTATGTTCTTTTAACTGTGTCATGGTGGAGTCAATGGCGTCTTTCAATCCCGCAAGTTTCGTGTCTAGCAGCGGTGAAAGTATATCAGAGATTTCCTGTGCCCTGGCCACCGCGTCCATAGTGTATCTAGAAGGATCTGACACGCCATCTAAGACGTTAGCGGTAGGCAAGGAGGGCAGAGAACTAGCAGAAGCCGAGGCAGATGCCCTGGTGTCTTTAGTTCTGCTGGTGCAGAACCGCGACCTCCTCTTTGGGGCTTAGCCACGTATTTATCCATGTAAGCGAAGAAGTGGCGCGTCACAGTGAAGAAGTGGGTAATATCAGATATCCTGCCCCGCAGGGAGTAGTGAGCCCGTTGAAATACAAGTGTGCAGCCACTGCAAATGATATAGTAAGTCACCACGAAATGCTTTCTGGCAGTACCAACATATAGCAAAGCCCGTAGACGACAGCCCGCAATCAGGGGTTTAGCGGCCTCTGTGCAAAGTTCGTAAGAACGGGCCAAAGCGGTGAATTGAAAAGGAAGTTGTCAGAGCGGAGTCGGTAGCACAATTTCTGACCTTCTGTACTGGGGAATTGTTACGTTAGGTGAGAAGTGGTCTACTTCCTCTGCAGTTGCGGGGTGCAGGGGTCAGAGGCTCCAGGATTACAGGGGTTAGAGGCGCCAGGGGCCAACAAAACCGACCGCCTGGGTCCGGGTAAGCAGGGTCAGATTTTGCCCGGGGTGTAAGGTCAGATTGAAGGTGGCCGCGGCCACGTGAACAGGGGCCCGTGACCCTTAGGTATCACTGTGGCGCCAAGCGGGGCAGACTGTCAGAGAGAAAATAAAGAGAGGCTTCAATGTTGTTGCCAGTAGCAACTGGTATCAGGTGTCAGGTGGCCCCGGTCAGCAGGAGTACAGCGGGATGTGAGGGTCCAGCAAGTGTTCAATGGAGTCAGCGGGGGGCCGTCACGGCACACTCACCCGTCTCCAGACAGTGTCTCCTCTGCAGGCGGGCACACGCGCCGTCTTCCGGCAACACTCCTCACCGCCAGCACCGGTGGCCCGAAGCACGGGGGAGCAGGGAGCCGAACGGGGTCTCCAGCGACGTCCGTCCCGGGTAAGAAACGAGGCAGGGAAGGTGGGGATTATGGTGCCCGGCCACTTCCAATATGGCAGCCGCGGGCAGCAGATGCCGCAGCTGGCGCTCGGATTCCGGGGAAGGAGGCGGTGGGGAGCCGGGGAGGTGGTCTCCTCTTTCCCACCACTATCTTCGCTGGTCCCTGGTGCAAACTCGGGGCTCAGGTCACGGTGCACACCCCGTTAAACTGCACTTAGAGAGCAGGGGACGGAGAGCTCTTTTAAAATGCGGCCAGTGTAGGGTCCGCCCACCGGAATTCCGGTCAATGTTTTTTCATTGTTTTCTGTGGGACCAATGTGTTTTTTTTCTGTTTTTTTGGCCAATGTTTTTCATCTGTGCATTTGTCTGAATTGCACCACACATGCGTCCCAATAATATTTGTACAGAGTCAAAGTACAGATTCAGATGTACGCATCAAGAAGTGTATTAGGCATGTGTTGCATGTTTCTAGGCGGTTACAGGGGGTTGGCTAATGAGACGCAGATGTAACATAGTATGGACGTGATACAGGTGTTTTGGTGAAAGTGGTTGTGTACAGAGATGCTGAATAGCTCACATTGGTGGCCATACTTAGATGGATGATCTGCACATAGCACAGGGCTGGAGAAATTGTCAATGGTGTGACTGATTGTGGTGTATAAAGACAAAGCATGATTGTAGCACCTGTAGACGCTGACCTGTAGACACTGACAGTGGGCATCTTAGTATTTACTAGGGATGAGCGGGTTCGGTTCCTCGGAATCCGAACCCGCCCGAACTTCATGTTTTTTTACACGGGGCCGAGCGACTCGGATCTTCCCGCCTTGCTCGGTTAACCCGAGCGCGCCCGAACGTCATCATCCCGCTGTCGGATTCTCGCGAGGCTCGGATTCTATCGCGAGACTCGGATTCTATATAAGGAGCCGCGCGTCGCCGCCATTTTCACACGTGCATTGAGATTCATAGGGAGAGGACGTGGCTGGCGTCCTCTCCGTTTATAGAGAAGAGAGTGAGACAGTAGAGAGAGACACAGTAGTAATTTTGGGGAGCATTAGGAGGAGTACTAGTTACTTGCTGAAGTGATAGATAGTGTGACTGTATATTATCTGACTTGTGGGGGAGACACTGACAGTGGGGAGCAGTTAGAGTCTGAGAGCAGGACTCAGGAGTACATATAACGTACAGTGCACACTTTTGCTGCCAGAGTGCCACACTGCCATTGTGACCACACTGACCACCAGTATAATATATATTGTGATTGTCTGCTTAGGAGTACTACTTGCAAGTTGCTGATAGTGTGACCAGTGACCTGACCACCAGTCACCACCAGTTTAATATATATATATATATATATATAATTGTATATAATATATATATAATATTGTATACCACCTACCCGTGTTTTTTTTTTTTTTCTTTCTTCTTTATACATACTACTATAGTAGCTTACTGTAGCAGTCTGCGGTGCTGCTGAGCTGACTGTGTCCAGCAGGTCCGTCATCAGTCATTACATAATAAATATATATACCTGTCCGGCTGCAGTACTAGTGATATTATATATATATATATATATTGATTTCATCTCATTATCATCCAGTCTATATTAGCAGCAGACACAGTATGGTAGTCCACGGCTGTAGCTACCTCTGTGTCGGCAGTCGCTCGTCCATCCATAATTGTATACCACCTACCCGTGGTTTTTTTTTTTTTTTCTTCTTTATACATACTACTATAGTAGCTTACTGTAGCAGTCTGTGGTGCTGCTGAGCTGACTGTGTCCAGCAGGTCCATCATCAGTCATTACATAATAAATATATATACCTGTCCGGCTGCAGTACTAGTGATATTATATATATATATATATATATATTGATTTCATCTCCTTATCATCCAGTCTATATTAGCAGCAGACACAGTACGGTAGTCCACGGCTGTAGCTACCTCTGTGTCGGCAGTCGCTCGTCCATCCATAATTGTATACCACCTACCCGTGGTTTTTTTTTTTCTTTCTTCTTTATACATACTACTATAGTAGCTTACTGTAGCAGTCTGCGGTGCTGCTGAGCTGACAGTGTCCAGCAGGTCCGTCATCAGTCATTACATAATAAATATATATACCTGTCCGGCTGCAGTACTAGTGATATTATATATATATATATATATATATTAATTTCATCTCATTATCATCCAGTCTATATTAGCAGCAGACACAGTACGGTAGTCCACGGCTGTAGCTACCTCTGTGTCGGCAGTCGCTCGTCCATCCATAATTGTATACCACCTACCCGTGGTTTTTTCTTTTTTCTTTCTTCTTTATACATACTACTATAATAGCTTACTGTAGCAGTCTGCGGTGCTGCTGAGCTGACAGTGTCCAGCAGGTCCGTCATCAGTCATTACATGTTTTTTGGAAGGGCCATCCTGCGTGACACTGCAGTGCCACTCCTAGATGGGCCAGGTGTTTGTGTCGGCCACTAGGGTCGCTTAGCTTACTCACACAGCTACCTCATTGCGCCTCTTTTTTTCTTCTTTGCGTCATGTGCTGTTTGGGGAGTGTTTTTTGGAAGGGCCATCCTGCGTGACACTGCAGTGCCACTCCTAGATGGGCCAGGTGTTTGTGTCGGCCACTAGGGTCGCTTATCTTACTCACACAGCTACCTCATTGCGCCTCTTTTTTTCTTCTTTGCGTCATGTGCTGTTTGGGGAGTGTTTTTTGGAAGGGCCATCCTGCGTGACACTGCAGTGCCACTCCTAGATGGGCCAGGTGTTTGTGTCGGCCACTAGGGTCGCTTAGCTTACTCACACAGCTACCTCATTGCGCCTCTTTTTTTCTTCTTTGCGTCATGTGCTGTTTGGGGAGTGTTTTTTGGAAGGGCCATCCTGCGTGACACTGCAGTGCCACTCCTAGATGGGCCAGGTGTTTGTGTCGGCCACTAGGGTCACTTAGCTTACTCACACAGCTACCTCATTGCGCCTCTTTTTTTCTTCTTTGCGTCATGTGCTGTTTGGGGAGTGTTTTTTGGAAGGGCCATCCTGCGTGACACTGCAGTGACACTCCTAGATGGGCCAGGTGTTTGTGTCGGCCACTAGGGTCGCTTAGCTTAGTCATCCAGCGACCTCGGTGCAAATTTTAGGACTAAAAATAATATTGTGAGGTGTGAGGTATTCAGAATAGACTGAAAATGAGTGGAAATTATGGTTTTTGAGGTTAATAATACTTTGGGATCAAAATGACCCCCAAATTCTATGATTTAAGCTGTTTTTTAGGGTTTTTTGAAAAAAACACCCGAATCCAAAACACACCCGAATCCGACAAAAAAAATTCGGTGAGGTTTTGCCAAAACGCGGTCGAACCCAAAACACGGCCGCGGAACCGAACCCAAAACCAAAACACAAAACCCGAAAAATTTCAAGTGCACATCCCTAGTATTTACACATTCAGATGCACGGATGTACACAGGGAAGGGCATTGTAGCAGTATTAGCATGAAGTCGCAGACACAACTGCAACAATTGACATAAGGACGCTGCAATTGCATCCAATTCAAAATCAGCCATATAAATAGGGATTTCGCTCCCTGAACAGACCCCACCCACATTAGGGCTGCTTCAATAAATTTCCTGGACTGGTTTTTCATCCCAAACCGCCCCTGTAGATAGATTGATAGATAGATATACATACGAGGGGTGTTCAATAAGTTTCCAAATGTGCAGTATAAACAATATAACTGTCTGGTTGTGAACTGTAATCTCTAACTAAAGTCCTTGTGAAATGTGAAGGCACAGAACCGTTAATATGGGGCATAATTCAAGGTTGATTGCAAAATAAAATTTTCCTTTAATGGGCAAAACCATGGGGGTAATTCCAAGTTGATCGCAGCAGGATTTTTTTTTAGCAGTTGGGAAAAACCATGTGCACTGCAGTGAAGGGGGGGGGGGGGGGCAGATATAACATGTGCAGAGAGAGTTAGATTTGGGTGGGTTATTTTGTTTCTGTGCAGTGTAAATACTGGCTGCTTTATTTTTATTTTCAATTTAGATTGCAGATTGAACACACCACACCCAAATCTATCTCTCTCTGCACATGTTATATCTGCCCCCCCTACAGTGATCATGGTTTTGCCCAACTGCTAACAAAGGCCCTCATTCCGACTTGTTCGCTCGCAAGCTGCTTTTAGCAGCTTTGCACACGCTAAGCCGCCGCCTACTGGGAGTGAATCTTAGCTTATCAAAATTGCGAACGAAAGATTAGCAGAATTGCGAATAGACACTTCTTAGCAGTTTCTGAGTAGCTCCACACTTACTCTGCCACTGCGATCAGTTCAGTCAGTTTCGTTCCTGGTTTGACGTCACAAACACACCCAGCGTTCGGCCAGACACTCCTCCGTTTCTCCAGCCACTCCCGCGTTTTTCCCAGAAACGGTAGCGTTTTTTCACACACACCCATAAAACGGCCAGTTTCCGCCCAGAAACACCCACTTCCTGTCAATCACATTACGGTCACCAGAACGCAGAAAAAACCTCGTAATGCCGTGAGTAAAAAACCTAACTGCATAGCAAATTTACTTGGCGCAGTCGCACTGCGGACATTGCGCATGCGCATTAGCGAATAATCGCTCCGTTGCGAGAAAAATATAACGAACAAACAACTCGGAATGACCCCCAAAGTTCCTGCTGCGATCAACTCAGAATTACCCCCCATGTGCACTGCAGGTGGGGCAGATTTAACATGTGCAGAGAGAGTTAGATTTGGGTGTGGTGTGTTCAAACTGAAATCTAAATTGCAGTGTAAAAATAAAGCAGCCAGTATTTACCCTGCACAGAAACAAAATAACCCACCCAAATCTAACTCTCTCTGCACATATTATATCTGCGCAACCTGGAGTGCACATGGTTTTGCCCATTATAGGAAAATGTTGTTTTGCAATCAACCTTGAATTAGGCCCATAAGCAGCACTGCACACTGAAGAAGTCAGCATGTTCACTTCCTTCACAAACTTTTTATAGAGCTCAATAGAGGACTATGCAGAGCCATCTTCTATGACTACAAAAATGATCTGCAACTAAAGGGAGAGTTTGACAACTGCGTGCAGCATTTGGGGAGGAAGCATTTTCCCGAACCACTGTGGGTGGTTTGCGGAATTTCCGTGCGGGAGGCGGTCCCTGGAAGACAAGGCGCACTGCAGCCAACTTGTGTCCACCTTCACCAAGGACAGCGTTGCTCCTATGTAGGCCATAGTTGAGATGGATGCCAGGGTGACCGTGGGCCATTTACAGAAGGAGATAGACATCTCATCGGGATCCATCCACTTAATACTCCACAAAAAGCTTAGCTTGAGCAATGTTTCTGCATGCTGGATGCCCCATTAACTGACTCGACAGCAGAAGGAGGCTTGGGTGACTTGGTGCCACAACATGCTAGCCAAACTCTGGGAGATCATCAGTGGTGATAAACCCTGGATCTTCAGTTTCGTGCCGAGACCAAACAACAGTCGGCCCAGTAGACCCCAGTTAGAGGTGCGTCGCCACAGAAGTTCCGACATGAGCGCAGCTTTGCCAAGCAGATGGTGGCTGTTGTTGTTTCTAAGACTGGCCTTGAAGCTACCATACCACTCACGCAGCAGCAAGCTGTCACTGAGCACTAGTAAACCAACCAATACCTGCTGCAACTTCTGGAAGCCATTTCTAGGGGCTATCCAATAACTTGCGCTCATGGGGCCCTTCTCCATCATGACAATGCACTTGCCCACAAATCCAGGAAATGTATGCATTTTCTGGCCCATGAACGCATCCAGAAGCTTGGTCATTTGCCATGCAGTCAAGACCTGGTCCTTGTGACTTGTTCGTGTTCCTACATATCAAGCGTAAGACACATGGGATTAATTTTGAGTCACTGGAAACTGCAGTGGAGACCTTCATCCAGCATGAAGAAGACATACCTGCTGCAGACTGTCCAGCTGCTTCACCAAGTGATTTGAGTGCATGCATCTTTGCATAGACTCCTCTGGCAAATGTGTGTTTGTGTGTGTGTGTGCGTGCGTGCGTGCGTGCGTGCGTGTGTGTGTGTGTGTGTGTGTGTATATGTATATATATATATATATATATATATATACACACTGCTCAAAAAAATAAAGGGAACACTTAAACAACATAATATAACTCCAAGTCAATCACACTTCTGTGAAATCAAACTGTCCACTTAGGAAGCAACACTAATTGACAATCAATTTCACATGCTTGTTGTGCAAATGGAATAGACAACAGGTGGAAATTATAGGCAATTATCAAGACACCCCCAATAAAGGAGTTGTTCTGCAGGTGGTGACCACAGACCACTTCTCAGCTCCTATGCTTTCTGGCTGATGTTTTGGTCACTTTTGAAAGCTGGCGGTGCTTTCACTCTAGTGGTAGCATGAGACGGAGTCTACAACCCACACAAGAGGCTCAGGTAGTGCAGCTCATCCAGGATGGCACATCAATGCGAGCTGTGGCAAGAAGGTTTGCTGTGTCTGTCAGCGTAGTGTCCAGAGCATGGAGGCGCTACCAGGAGACAGGCCAGTACATCAGGAGATGTGGAGGAGGCCATAGGAGGGCAACAACCCAGCAGCAGGACCGCTACCTCCGCCTTTGTGCAAGGAGAAACAGGAGGAGCACTGCCAGAGCCCTGCAAAATGACCTCCAGCAAGCCACAAATGTGCATGTGTCTACTCAAACGAGCAGAAACAGACTCCATGAGGGTGGTATGAGGGCCCGACGTCCACAGGTGGGGGTTGTGCTTACAGCCCAACACCGTGCAGGACGTTTGGCATTTGCCAGAGAACACCAAGATTGGCAAATTCGCCACTGGCGCCCTGTGCTCTTCACAGATGAAAGCAGGTTCTCACTGATCACATGTGACAGACGTGACAGAGTCTGGAGACGCCAAGGAGAACGTTCTGCTGCCTGCAACATCCTCCAGCATGACCGGTTTGGCAGTGGGTCAGAAATGGTGTGGGGTGGCATTTCTTTTGGGGGCCGCACAGCCCTCCATGTGCTCGCCAGAGGTAGCCTGACTGCCATTAGGTACCAAGATGAGATCCTCAGACCCCTTGTGAGACCTTATGCTTGTGCGGTTGGCCCTGGGTTCCTCCTAATGCAAGACAATGCTAGACCTCATGTGGCTGGAGTGTGTCAGCAGTTCCTGCAAGACGAAGGCATTGATGCTATGGACTGGCCCGCCCGTTCCCCAGACCTGAATCCAATTGAGCACATCTGAGACATCATGTCTCGCTCCATCCACCAATGCCACGTTGCACCACAGGCTGTCCAGGAGTTGTCAGATGCTTTAGTCCAGGTCTGGGAGAAGATCCTTCAGGAGACCATCCGCCACCTCATCAGGAGCATGCCCAGGCGTTGTAGGGAGGTCATACAGGCACGTGGAGGTCCCACACACTACTGAGCCTCATTTTGACTTGTTTTAAGGACATTACATCAAAGTTGTATCAGCCTGTAGTGTGTTATTCCACTTTAATTTTGAGTGTGACTCCAAATCCAGACCTCCATGGGTTAATAAATTTGATTTCCATTGATAATTTTTGTGTGATTTTGTTGTCAGCACATTCAACTATGTAAAGAACAAAGCATTTAATAAGAAGATTTCATTCATTCACATCTAGGATGTGTTGTTTAAGTGTTCCCTTTTATTATTTGAACAGTATATATATATATATATATAGCAGAGCCGTAACTAGGTGTGTGCCAGGGGGGCATTGCACACAGTGCAACTGCACTGTGGGCGCACCATCTGGCAGCACCACCCGCACGGCCGCTGCCCGCCGCCCACTCTCATTGCCTCCTGCCTCCCGTCGGCCGCCGCTGCAGTTCTGTCCTGAGGAAGACGGAGACACCTCTGCCTCTGTCTCCTTTAGTGATTCCTGCAGCGATGATCGGCGCAGCCAGCAGCTACTTTAGATAGCAGAGGCGTCGGAACTGGGGGGTCAAGGGGGCAGCTCGCCCCCCCCCCCCAAACATACAGAGGCGCCGGCTGATGTATAGGAGGAGCGGAGGAGCGACGTGTGGTAGCAGCGCATTCCATCGTTTCAGTAGAGGAAGGTGGGGTTTGCCGCCCCCGGCAGTGTGTCAGGCAATGCGCCCGCCTCCTCACAGCCCTGCTCACTTGTCTCCCGCCAGCTCTCTCCCCACCCCCGCCTCAGAGGCACAGCTTGATGTCGGGACTCGGGAGCTGCTGCTGCTGTCAGGAGATGCCTCTTCTATTGGTGAGGAGCGCCAGCGGTGGCTGTAGTGTTAGGGACATGTGTGTGTATATACATAGGTTTGTGTGTGTGTCCTATATGGCGCTGTGTGTTTGTATATACATGGGGCTGTACAGTACGTGTGTCTATATGGGTGTGTGTGTGTGTGTGTGTGTGTATACATGGGGTTGTGTGTGTTTCTATATAGGGCTGTGTGTGTATATACATGAGGCTGTGTGTATATATATATATACACAAACACACACACGTGGGGTTGTGCGTGTGTCTATATGGGGCTTTGTGTATGTGTGTGTGTGTGTGTGTGTGTGTGCGTGTGTATATATATATATTTCTCTAACGTCCTAGTGGATGCTGGGGACTCCGTAAGGACCATGGGAATAGACTGGCTCCGCAGGAGACATGGGGACTGTAAGAAAGAATTTAGATTCTGGTGTGCTCTGGCTCCTCCCTCTATGTCCCTCCTCCAGACCTCAGTTTGAATCTGTGCCCGGACGAGCTGGGTGCTCTTCAGTGAGCTCTCCTGAGTTTGCTGTAAGAAAGTATTTTGTTAGGTTTTTTTATTTTCAGAGAGCTCTGCTGGCAACAGACTCCCTGCATCGTGGGACTGAGGGGAGAGAAGCAGCCCTACTCTCTGCAGATAGGTCCTGCTTCTTAGGCTACTGGACACCATTAGCTCCAGAGGGATCGTACACTGGATCTCACCCTCGTCGTCCGATCCCGGAGCCGCGCCGCCGTCCCCCTCGCAGAGCCGGAAGACAGAAGCCGGGTGAAAGAAGCAAGAAGACTTCGAAATCGGCGGCAGAAGACTCCAGTCTTCACTGAGGTAGCGCACAGCACTGCAGCTGTGCGCCATTGCTCCCACACTCCACCCACATACTCCGATCACTGTAAGGGTGCAGGGCGCAGGGGGGGGGGGGGGGGGCGCCCTGGGCAGCAATTAGAGACCTCTTTGGCAAAAGTTTGCATATATACAGTTGGGCACTGTATATATGTATGAGCCCCCGCCAAAAATTGTACATTAAAGCGGGACAGAAGCCCGCCGTCGAGGGGGCCGGGCTTATTCCTCAGCACTCACCAGCGCCATGTTTTTTCTCCACAGCACCGCTGAGAGGAAGCTCCCCAGCCTCTCCGCTGCAGTTACACGGTAGAAGAGGGTAAAAAGAGAGGGGGGGCACATAATTAGGCGCAAAAATCAATATAAACAGCAGCTACTGGGTTAACATTAAGTTACTGTGTTATTCCTGGGTTAATAGCGCTGGGGTGTGTGCTGGCATACTCTCTCTCTGTCTCTCCAAAGGGCCTTATGGGGGAATTGTCTTCAGATGAGCATTCCCTGAGTGTGTGGTGTCGGTACGTGTGTGTCGACATGTCTGAGGTAAAAGGCTTCCCTAAGGAGGAGATGGAGCATATGTGTAATTAAGTGCTAAGGTGAATTTATTGCACAAAAGTTTAGAGAACAGACAGGGAATCTACCCATGTCTGTCCCTATGTCGCAGAGACCTTCAGAGTCTCTCAATGATCACTATCCAAAATAACAGACACTGATATCGACACGGAGTCTGACTCCAGTGTCGACTACGATAATGCAAAGTTACAGCCAAAATGGCAGAAAAGTATTCAATATATGATTATTGTAATAAAAGATGATTTGCATATCACTGATGACTCATCTGTCCCTGACACAAGGGTACACATGTCTAACGGGAAGAAAGCTGAGGTAAATTTCCCTCCTCTCATGATGAAAAAGAGCGGGAATCTCCAGACAAGAGACTGCAGTTTCCCATAAAGAATTCTCAGGGAGTATCCTTTCCCGACCCTACTAGGGCCAGGATACGATGGGAATCTTCCCCTAGGGTGTCACGTTTGCCCAAAAGGTAGCCCTGACGTAACAGCTATCCTCAGGGATCCTGCAGATAGCGTGCACATTCTGGTACACTACACAGACCGGCGATTGTGTCGGCATGGGTTTATAGCGCTGTAGCAGCGTGGACAGGTACCTTATCAGCAGAGATTGAGACCCTAGTATGTATGTATATATATATATATATATATATATATGTATATATAGAGATATATATATTTCTCTGACGTCCTAGTGGATGCTGGAAACTCCGTAAGGACCATGGGGAATAGACGGGCTCCGCAGGAGACTGGGCACTCTAAAAGAAAGATTAGGTACTATCTGGTGTGCACTGGCTCCTCCCTCTATGCCCCTCCTCCAGACCTCAGTTAGAATCTGTGCCCGGCCAGAGCTGGGTGCTCCTAGTGGTCTCTTGAGCTTGCTAGAAAGAAAGTATTTGTAAGGTTTTTTATTTTCAGTGAGATCTGCTGGCAACAGACTCACTGCTACGTGGGACTGAGGGGAGAGAAGCAAACCTACCTGCGTGCAGCTAGCTTGTGCTTCTTAGGCTACTGGAAACCATTAGCTCCAGAGGGTTCGAACACAGGGCCTGACCTCGATCGTCCGTTCCCGGAGCCGCGCCGCCGTCCCCCTTGCAGAGCCAGAAGACAGAAGAAGGAGATGAAATCGGCGGCAGAAGACTCCGGTCTTCATTAAGGTAGCGCACAGCACTGCAGCTGTGCGCCATTGCTCCCACTGCACACCACACACTCCGGTCACTGTAGGGTGCAGGGCGCTGTGGGGGGGGGGCGCCCTGGGCAGCAATAAGAATACCTTTTGGCACTAAATACACATAATACAGTCTGGGAAACTGTATATGTGTAAAAAACCCCGCCATTAAGCTATACAAAACGCGGGAGAAGCCCGCCGCTGAGGGGGCGGGGCCTTCTTCCTCAGCACACCAGCGCCATTTTCTCTTCACAGCTCCGCTGGAAGGACGCTCTCCAGGCTCTCCCCTGCAGTATCCTGTACAAGAAGGGTAAAAAAGAGAGGGGGGGGGGCACATAAATTTAGGCGCAAATAGGATAATAAGCAGCTATTGGGAAAAATCACTCATTATAGTGTAAATCCCTGTGTTATATAGCGCTGTGGTGTGTGCTGGCATACTCTCTCTCTGTCTCCCCAAAGGACTTTGTGGGGTCCTGTCCTCAGTCAGAGCATTCCCTGTGTGTGTGCGGTGTGTCGGTACGGCTGTGTCGACATGTTTGATGAGGAGGGTTACGTGGAGGCGGAGCAGGGGCAGATAAGTGTGGTGTCGCCCCCGACGGGGCCGATACCGGATTGGATGGATATGTGGAAGGTCTTAACAGACAGTGTCAACTCCTTACATAAAAGGTTCGATGACGCAGCAGCCTTGGGACAGCCGGGATCTCAGCCCGCGCCTGCCCAGGCGTCTCAGAGGCCATCAGGGGCTCATAAACGCCCGCTAGCTCAGATGGTAGACACAGATGTCGACACGGAGTCTGACTCCAGTGTAGATGAGGATGAGACAAATGCACAGTCTTCAAAAGCCATCCGATGCATGATTACTGCAATGAAAAATGTATTGCACATTTTTGATGTTAACCCGGTTACTACCAAGAGGGGTATTATGTTTGGGGAGAAAAAGCAGCCAGTGACTTTTCCCTCATCTGATAAATTAAATGAATTGTGTGAAGAAGCGTGGAGTTCCCCCCATAAGAAACTAGTGATTTCTAAGAGGTTACTGATGGCGTACCCTTTCCCGCCAACGGAGAGGTTACGTTGGGAAACATCCCCTAGGGTGGACAGGGCGCTCACACATTTATCAAAAAAGGTGGCACTGCCGTCTCAGGATACGGCCACCCTAAAGGAGCCTGCGGATAGAAAGCAGGAAGCTATCCTGAAGTCTGTGTATACACACTCGGGTACTATACTGAGACCTGCTATTGCTTCAGCATGGATGTGTAGTGCTGCAGCAGCATGGTCTGATACCCTGTCAGACAACATTGATTCCCTCGACAGGGATACTATTTTGCTAACCATAGAACATATAAAAGACGTCGTCTTATATATGCGGGATGCACAGAGGAACATTTGCCTGCTGGCATCTAGAATTAATGCAATGTCCATTTCTGCCAGGAGAGTATTATGGACTCGGCAGTGGATAGGTGATGCTGATTCTAAAAAACACATGGAGGTTTTGCCTTATAAGGGTGAGGAATTGTTTGGGGACGGTCTCTCGGACCTCGTATCCACAGCAACAGCTGGGAAGTCAACTTTTTTACCTCAGGTTCCCTCACAGCCTAAGAAAGCACCGTATTATCATGTACAGTCCTTTCGGCCTCAAAAAGGCAAGCGGATCAGAGGCGCATCCTTTCTGCCCAGAGGCAGGGGTAGAGGAAAGAAACTGCACCAGGCAGCCAGTTCCCAGGAACAAAAATCCTCCCCCGCTTCCACTAAGTCCACCGCATGACGCTGGGGCTCCACAGGCGGAGCCGGGTGCGGTGGGGGCGCGTCTCCGAAACTTCAGCAACCAGTGGGTTCGCTCACAAGTGGATCTCTGGGCTGTACAAATTGTATATCAGGGATACAAGCTGGAGTTCGAGGCGACTCCCCCTCGCCGTTACCTCAAATCAGCCTTGCCAGCTGCTCCCAGGGAAAGGGAGGTAGTACTGGCGGCAATTCACAAGCTGTACCTCCAGCAGGTGATAATCAAGGTTCCCCTCCTTCAACAGGGACGGGGTTACTATTCTACAATGTTTGTGGTACCGAAACCAGACGGTTCGGTGAGACCCATTCTGAATTTAAAATCCTTGAACACTTATATAAGGAAGTTCAAGTTCAAAATGGAATCGCTCAGGGCGGTTATTGCAAGCCTGGAAGAGGGGGATTTTATGGTGTCGCTGGACATCAAGGATGCTTACTTGCATGTCCCCATTTACCCACCTCACCAGGAGTACCTCAGGTTTGTGGTACAGGATTGTCATTACCAATTCCAGACGTTGCCGTTTGGTCTGTCCACGGCACCGAGAGTATTTACCAAGGTAATGGCCGAAATGATGATACTCCTTCGGAAGAAGGGAGTTATAATTATCCCGTACTTGGACGATCTCCTTATAAAGGCGAAGTCCAGAGAGCAGTTGTTGGTCAGCGTAGCACTCTCTCGGGAAGTGTTGCAACAGCACGGCTGGATTCTGAATATCCCAAAGTCGCAGCTGATTCCTGCGACGCGTCTGCTTTTCCTGGGCATGATTCTGGACACAGAACAGAAGAAGGTGTTTCACCCGATGGAGAAGGCCCAGGAATTGTCATCTCTGGTCAGGGACCTCCTGAGACCAAAACAGGATTCGGTGCATCACTGCACGCGAGTCCTGGGAAAGATGGTGGCTTCTTACGAAGCAATTCCCTTCGGCAGGTTCCATGCAAGGATCTTTCAGTGGGATCTGTTAGACAAATGGTCCGGATCGCATCTTCAGATGCATCGGTTGATCACCCTGTCCCCAAGGGCCAGGGTGTCTCTGCTGTGGTGGCTTCAGAGTGCTCATCTTCTCGAGGGCCGCAGATTCGGCATACAGGACTGGGTCCTGGTGACCACGGATGCAAGCCTCCGAGGATGGGGGGCAGTCACTCAGGGAAGAAACTTCCAAGGACAGTGGTGAAGTCAGGAGACTTCACTACACATAAATATACTGGAACTAAGGGCCATTTACAACGCCCTGAGTCAAGCAGAGCCCCTGCTTCGAAACCAACCAGTGCTGATTCAGTCAGACAACATCACGGCGGTCGCCCATGTAAACCGCCAGGGCGGCACAAGAAGCAGGATGGCGATGGCAGAAGCCACAAGGATTCTTCGATGGGCGGAGAATCACGTGCTAGCACTGTCAGCAGTGTTCATTCCGGGAGTGGACAACTGGGAAGCAAACTTCCTCAGCAGGCATGACCTCCACCCGGGAGAGTGGGGACTTCATCAAGAAGTCTTCACACAGATTGTAGATCGTTGGGAACTGCCACAGGTGGACATGATGGCGTCCCGCCTCAACAAAAAGCTAAAAAAATATTGCGCCAGGTCACGGGACCCTCAGGCGATAGCTGTGGACGCACTAGTGACACCGTGGGTGTACCAGTCGGTTTATGTGTTCCCTCCTCTTCCTCTCATACCCAAGGTACTGAGGATAGTAAGAAAGAGAGGAGTAAGAACTATACTCATCGTTCCGGATTGGCCAAGAAGAACTTGGTACCCAGAACTACAAGAAATGATCTCAGAGGACCCATGGCCTCTGCCTCTCAGACAGGACATGTTACAGCAGGGGCCCTGTCTGTTCCAAGACTTACCGCGGCTGCGTTTGACGGCATGGCGGTTGAACGCCGGATCCTAGCGGAAAAGGGCATTCCGGATGAAGTTATTCCTACCCTGATAAAGGCTAGGAAAGACCTAACAGCACAACATTATCACTGTATATGGCGAAAATATGTTGCTTGGTGTGAGGCCAGGAAGGCCCCTACAGAGGAATTCCAGCTGGGTCGATTCCTGCACTTCCTACGGTCAGGAGTGACTGTGGGCCTAAAATTAGGATCCATAAAGGTCCAGATTTCGGCCCTATCTATTTTCTTTCAAAAAGAATTGGCTTCACTGCCTGAAGTTCAGACGTTTGTTAAGGGAGTGCTGCATATTCAGCCCCCTTTTGTGCCTCCAGTGGCACCTTGGGATCTTAACGTTGTGTTGGATTTCCTGAAATCACACCGGTTTGAGCCACTTAAGACCGTGGAGCTAAAGTATCTCACGTGGAAGGTGGTCATGCTGTTGGCCTTGGCTTCAGCTAGGCGTGTGTCAGAATTGGCGGCTTTGTCATGTAAAAGCCCGTATCTGATCTTCCATATGGACAGGGCAGAATTGAGGACTCGTCCCCAATTTCTCCCAAAGGTGGTATCAGCGTTTCATTTGAACCAACCTATTGTGGTGCCTGCGGCTACTCGGGACTTGGAGGCCTCGAAGTTGCTGGACGTGGTCAGGACTTTGAAAATCTATGTAGCCAGGACGGCTGGAGTCAGGAAAACTGACTCTCTGTTTATCCTGCATGCACCCAACAAACTGGGTGCTCCGGCTTCAAAGCAAACTATTGCGCGCTGGATCTGTAACACGATTCAGCAAGCTCATTCTGCTGCAGGGTTACCGCATCCTAAATCAGTGAAAGCCCATTCCACAAGGAAGGTGGGCTCTTCTTGGGCGGCTGCCCGAGGGGTCTCGGCTTTACAGCTTTGCCGAGCTGCTACTTGGTCGGGTTCAAACACATTTGCTAAATTCTACGTTTGATACCCTGGCTGAGGAGGACCTTGCTTTTGCTCATTCGGTGCTGCAGAGTCATCCGCACTCTCCCACCCGTTTGGGAGCTTTGGTATAATCCCCATGGTCCTTACGGAGTTCCCAGCATCCACTAGGACGTCAGAGAAAATAAGAATTTATTCACCGGTAATTCTATTTCTCGTAGTCCGTAGTGGATGCTGGGCGCCCGTCCCAAGTGCGGACTCTCTGCAATACATGTATATAGTTATTGCTTAACTAAAGGGTTATTGTTATGAGCCATCTATTAATGAGGCTCAGTTGTTGTTCATACTGTTAACTGGGTATGGTTATCACAAGTTGTACAGCGTGATTGGTGTGGCTGGTATGAGTCTTACCCTGGATTCCAAATCCTTTCCTTGTTGTGTCAGCTCTTCCGGGCACAGTTTCCTTAACTGAAGTCTGGAGGAGGGGCATAGAGGGAGGAGCCAGTGCACACCAGATAGTACCTAATCTTTCTTTTAGAGTGCCCAGTCTCCTGCGGAGCCCGTCTATTCCCCATGGTCCTTACGGAGTTCCCAGCATCCACTACGGACTACGAGAAATAGAATTACCGGTGAGTAAATTCTTATTTAAAGGTGCTGTCTTAAGAGATATATATATATATATAAAACATGCCCAAAGAGACATTAGTCTACTGGGTTCTAGAGTCAAAGCTATGTCGATTTCTGCTTGACGTGTCCTGTAGAATATGCAACCGACTTAAGAGGCATATGGAAGGCTGAGGATTGTGTGGAGAAGGGTTCTCGGACCTGGTCTCCACAGCTATAGCTGGTAATTCTGATATTTGACCTTATATTCCTGCACAGCCTAGGAAAGCACGACATTATCAAATGCAGCCTTTCGAACACAAAGAAACAAGAAAGTCTGAGGTGCGTCCTTTCTTGCCAGAGGCAGGGGCAGAGGAAAGAAGCTGCACAACACAGCTAGTTCCCAGGAACAGAAGTCCTCCCCGGCCTCTACAAAATCCACCGCAGGTCGCTGGGGCTCCACAGGCGGAGATAGGCCCGGTGGGGGCACGCCTTCGTAAGTTCAGCCACAAGTGGGTTCACTCCCTGTTGGATCCCTGGGCAATAGATATTGTGTCTCAGGGATACAAGCTGGACTTTGAGGAGATGCCCCCTCACCGACGGCACTGCCGGCTTCCCCCCACGAGAGGGAAATAGTGTTAACTGCAATTCACAAATTGTATCATCAACAGGTGGTGGTCAAGGTTCCCTTCCTTTAACAAGGAGGGGGTTATTATTCGACCATGTTGTAGTCCCGAAACCGGACGGTTTGGTCAGACCCATATTGAATTTAAAATCCCTGAACATATACCTGAAAAGGTTCAAGTTCAAGATGGAATCGCTAAGAGCGGTCATCGCAAGCCTGAAAGGGGGAGATTTTATGGTGTCTCTGGACATAAAGGATGCATACCTTCATGTTCCCATTTATCCACCTCATCAGGCGTACCTCGGAATTGCGGTACGGGATTGTCATTACCAATTTCAGACGTTGCCGTTTGGTCTCTCCACGGCCCCCGAGAATATTCACCAAGGTAATGGCGGAAATGATGGTGCTCCTGCGGAAGCAAGGTGTCACTATTATCCCGTACTTGGACGATCTCCTCATAAAAGCGAGATCAAGAGAGCAGTTGCTGAACAGCGTATCACTTTCTCTGGAAGTGTAACGGCAACACGACTGGATTCTATATATTCCAAAGTCGCAGTTGGTTCCTACATCTCACCTGCCTCTCCTAGGCATGATCCTAGACACAGACCAGAAAAGGGTTTATCTCCCGATAGAGAGAGCTCAGGAGCTCATGACACTGGTCAGGAATCTATTAAAACCAAAACAGGTGTCAGTGCATTACTGCACTCGAGTCCTGGGAAGGATGGTGGCATCATACGAGGCCATTCCCTTCGGCAGGTTCCATGTGAGGACCTTCCAATGGGACTTACTGGACAAGTGATTCGGATCACATCTTCAGATGCATCGGTAAATCACCCTGTCCCCCAGGGCCTGTGGTGGCTGCAGAGTTCTCACCTTCTAGAGGGACGCAGATTCGGAATTCAGGACTGGGTCCTGGTGACCACGGACGCTAGCCTCCGAGGGTGGGGAGCAGTCACACAGGGAAGAAATTTCCAAGGTCTGTGGTCAAGTCAGGAGACTTGCCTTCACATCAACATCCTGGAACTAAGGGCCGTATACAGCGCCCTACGTCAAGCGGAGCACTTGATTCGCGACCAACCGGTTCTGATTCAGTCAGACAACATCACCGCAGTGGCTCATGTGAACCGCCAAGGCGGCACAAGGAGCAGAGTGGCGATGGCAGAAGCCACCAGTATTCTTCGCTGGGTGGAGAATCACGTAAGCGCTCTGTCAGCAGTGTTCATCCCGGGAGTGGACAACTGGGAAGCAGATTTCCTCAGCAGACACGACCTCCACCCGGGAGAGTGGGGACTTCATCAGGAAGTCTTCACACAGATCACATATCGGTGGGAACTGCCACAGGTGGACATGACGGCATCCCGCCTCAACAAAAAACTACAGTGGTATTGTGCCAGGTCAAGAGACCCTCAAGCAATAACGGTAGACGCCCTGGTGACACCGTGGGTGTTCCAGTCGGTCTATGTATTTCCTCCTCTTCCTCTCATACCAAGGTGCTGAGGCTAATAAGAAAAAGAGGAGTGAGAACAATCCTCATTGTTCCAGATTGGCCACGAAGGACCTGGTATCCAGATCTGCAAGAAATGCTCACAGAGGACCCATGGCCTCTTCCTCTAAGACAGGACCTGTTGCAACAGGGGCCCTGTCTGTTCCAAGACTTACCGCGGCTGCGTTTGACGGCATGGCGGTTGAACGCCGGATCCTAGCAGAAAAGGGCATTCCGGACGAGGTCATTCCTACGCTGATAAAGGCTAGGAAGGACGTGACTTCTAAACATTATCACCGTATATGGCGAAAATATGTTTCTTGGTGTGAGGCCAGGAAGGCTCCTACGGAAGAATTCCAGCTGGGCCGTTTCCTTCACTTCCTACAGTCAGGAGTGAATTTGGGCCTAAAATTAGGCTCCATTAGGGTCCAGATTTCGGCCCTATCCATTTTCTTTCAAAAAGAGTTGGCTTCTCTACCGGAAGTTCAGACTTTTGTAAAGGGAGTGCTACATATTCAGCCTCCTTTTGTGCCTCTGGTGGCACCTTGGGATCTTAACGTGGTGTTAAGTTTCCTAAAGTCACACTGGTTTGAACCACTTAAAACGGTGGAGTTAAAATATCTCACGTGGAAGGTGATCATGTTATTAGCCTTGGCTTCGGCTAGGCGAGTGTCTGAATTAGCGGCTGTGTCAGATACAAGCCCCTATTTGGTCTTACATATGGATAGAGCAGAATTGCGGACCCGTTCGCAATTTCTGCCGAAAGTGGTGTCATCTTTTCATATGAACCAACCTATTGTGGTGCCTGTGGCTACTCGTGACTTGGAGGATTCCGAGTTACTTGATGTGGTCAGGGCTTTGAAAATTTACGTGGCCAGAACAGCTAGAGTCAGGAAAACTGAAGCGCTGTTTGTCCTGTAGGCATCCAACAAGATTGGTGCTCCTGCTTCAAAGCAAACTATTGCTCGCTGGATTTGTAACACGATTCAGCAAGCGCATTCTACGGCTGGATTGCCGTTACCAAAATCGGGAAGGCCCATTCCACTAGGAAGGTGGGCTCTTCTTGGGCGGCTGCCCGGGGGGTCTCGGCACTACAGCTGTGTCGAGCTGCTACTTGGTCGGGTTCAAACACTTTTGCAAAATTCTATAAGTTTGATACCCTGGCTGAGGAGGACCTCATGTTTGCTCAATCGGTGCTGCAGAGTCATCCGCACTCTCCCGCCCGTTTGGGAGCTTTGGTATAATCCCCATGGTCCTTACGGAGTCCCCAGCATCCTCTAGGACGTTAGAGAAAATAAGATTTTACTTACCGGTAAATCTATTTCTCGTAGTCCGTAGAGGATGCTGGGCGCCCGTCCCAAGTGCGGACTTCTTCTGCAATACTTGTATATAGTTATTGCTTCAATAAGGGTTACGTTATAGTTGCATCGGTCTTGAACTGATGATATGTTGTTTTCATACTGTTAACTGGGTAGTTATCACAAGTTATACGGTGTGATTGGTGTGGCTGGTATGAATCTTGCCCTTGGATTAACAAAATCCTTTCCTCGTACTGTCCATCTCCTCTGGGCACAGTTTCTCTAACTGAGGTCTGGAGGAGGGGCATAGAGGGAGGAGCCAGTGCACAGCAGGAACTAAATTCTTTCTTAAAGTGCCCATGTCTCCTGCGGAGCCCGTCTATCCCCATGGTCCTTACGGAGTCCCCAGCATCCTCTACGGACTACGAGAAATAGATTTACCGGTAAGTAAAATCTTATTAAATATATATAGGGCTCTGTGTGTTGGTGTGTGTGTGTGTATATATATATATATATATATATATACACACACAAACAGCCCCATGCGCACACACACACAGCCCTATATATGTATGTATATATACATACATACATACGTATGGGGCTGTTTGCGTGTGTATATATATATATATATATATATATATATGGGGCTGTGTGGCTATATCTGTCTATATATATATACAGTGGTCGAAGTGGGGCAGTATACGGCGGTATGGTATACCGCCACTTTTTCCACTGACCCGGAAATGCGGAACTGAAAGTGCAGCAGGAGGCGAGGGAAGTGGCCATCCTGCTGCACATGGTGCTCCCTGTCCCTGCGCGGCGGCCGACGGCTGTGTAGAGCGCTGTATTAGCTCACCGCCGCCAGCCGCACGCCGCTCACTGCCGCCCGCCTTCACCCGCCACCGCCAGCAGCCCACCGCTCACCGCTGCCAGCAACAAATGAGGTAATGTTACCCTGCTGTCACCTCTCTCCCTGTCGTTACCGTCCCTGTCCCTACTGTCATTCTCTCTCTCTCCCTGCTGTCACTGTCATCACTCTCTCTCCCTGTCATCACTGTCGTCACTCTCTCTCCCTGTCGTCACTCTCTCTCCCTGCCCTCACTGTCGTCACTCTCTCTCCCTGTCGTCACTCTCTCCCTGTCGTCACTCTCTCCCTGTCGTCACTCTCTCTCCCTGTCGCCACTGTCTCTCTCTCTCCCTGTCGTCACTCTCTCTCCCTGTCATCACACTCTCCCTGTCGTCACTCTCTCTCTTCCTGCTGTCACAATTTCAGCTTATTCAGTGTGCTATAATGTGAATTTCGGCTCATTCAGTGTGCTACAATGTGAATTTCGGCTCATTCAGTGTGCTACAATGTGAATTTCGGCTCATTCAGTGTGCTACAAGATGAATTTCGGCTCATTCAGTGTGCTACAATGTGAATTTCGGCTCATTCAGTGTGCTACAATGTGAATTTCAGCTCATTCAGTGTGCTACAATGTGAATTTTGGCTCTTTCAGTGTGCTACAATGTGAATTTTGGCTCATTCAGTGTGCTACAATGTGAATTTCGGCTCTTTCAGTGTGCTACAATGTGAATTTCGGCTCTTTTAGTGTGCTACAATGTGAATTTCGGCTCATTCAGTGTGTTACAATGTGAGTTTTGGCTCATTCAGTGTGCTACAATGTGAGTTTCGGCTCATTCAGTGTGCTACAATGTGAATTTCGGCTCATTTTATGTGCTATAATGTGAATTTCAGTTCATTCTGTGTGCTATAATGTGAATTTCAGTTCATTCTGTGTGCTATAATGTGAATTTCGGTTCATTCTGTGTGCTATAATGTGAATTTCAGCTCATTCTGTGTGCTATAATGTAAATTTTGGCTCATTCTGTGTGCTATAATGTGAATTTCGGTTAATTCAGTGTGCTATAATGTGAATTGTGGCTTATTCAGTGTGCTATAATGTGAATTTCGGCTTGTACCGTGTGCTATAATGTGAATTTCGGCTCGTACCGTGTGCTATAATGTGAATTTCGGCTCGTACCGTGTGCTATAATGTGAATTTCGTCTCGTACCGTGTGCTATAATGTGAATTTTGGTTCGTACCGTGTGCTATAATGTGAATTTTGGTTCGTACCATGTGCTCTAATGTGAATTTCGGCTCGTACCGTGTGCTATAAGGTGAAAGGGGCACCAGTACTAGATAGTATAAGGGTTCCACTACACTGGACCCCCCCCCCCGTTTGAGTAGCCACTCCCCCTTTCCTGGAGCGCGAGCGCGCACAATTGCATCCTTAACTTTTCCATACCCCCACTTCAAAATTTCCACTTCGATCACTGTATATATATATATATATATATATATATACAAAGACAAAGCGAATTGAATCACACACACTTTCCAATCTTTTGCTGGGTGCACGGTGAAACAATTAGTATAAGGTAATTTGTGGATTTTCCACATAAACCAGCACACCATAGGTAGCAGAAATTTCAATTCATTTAATCCATATTAATTTTCCAAAAGTGCAATGTGCAAGCATAGGCATGGATAATAAAATGATACTTAGCAGTTCAATGCATCAGAGTGAGTGGCAGCTCCTACAGCTGTTTCGGTGCCGAAGCACCTTCATCATGGGAATAGCCATCAGTGTAGTCTGCCCTAGCCAAACACCACATGTATATATACCAACCAAATCACCAATTAACAAACAAATTACAAAAACCTGTCCATTCAATCATTAACCAAGTGCTCACCAATCAAATGTGTAAAACGAGGGTCATCCTGCTTCTCCCCCGCCGCCGCATCCCGCCATGGTCCCCAGCGTTTCCTACACTGCATATAAGTTCCCGGCCCCGTCTTCCGGTGGCCGGAACTAGTATCACATGTCCGGGCCTCAGGGGCAGCATTGTTCATTGCGCCTCCCGGAAGTGACGCGGTATTCATGCCGTCATCACCTGTCCGGCCTTGCTATCGTCGCTAAGCAACCGAGACTATAAACAAAAGGCGCTGGCCAGCCAATGGACGTCGGGGCAATATTACATGTCACGCCTCCCGGAAGTCCTACGGTATCTGCTCCGTCCACGCCTATCTCGCTCCCTGCATACACCACTCACGTTGCTAAGCAACTGCAGTGTAATTACAAGCCCTGTACGGCCAATAGCATTACTGCAGCGGCGGGGGTGTGTATCAGCATTCAAACTCCTCATTACCACAATAAACCATACAGATGCACTAAGTACATAGTACACCAATGTGTTAGAGCATTTGGAAGTAATAACCTCATGTAATGATTGAAATAGAGTAGACCATAGGACCGCGTCCCTCAAAGAAATTGATGACAGTGAATCACTTTATCAGTACTAAAATAATTTGCAAAAAAGAGAGGAAGAAAACATATCTCACTAGCACTATCTAACTATTATGGACAAAGAGATACACCTATGTTCCACAAGTAACATCCAACTGTTGATGGACCCATCAGATACATCAGCAAGTCCAAAACGATCCAAAAACAATCTATATAAATTAACTAAAGGACAATTCCTCATTTAACCCTTGTGGGGCCATAGCTTGTAGATTGTAAATCCATTTGCATTCTTTTTGCAGTAGGCATTTGTTTCTGTCACCACCTCTACGTGAGGGGGGCACCTGTTCAATTGGCATCACTTTAAAGTCTCTGATGGTATGTTTGACTGCTGCAAAATGTCGTGCTACTGGCGGTGTGCTGGTGTCTACTTTTAGTAGAGCTTTTTTAATTGAGCTGCAATGCATTGCCACTCGTTCCTTCAGCATCCTCTGGGTTTTCCCCACATATATCATTTTGCATGGACACCAGATTACATATACAACATATTTCGTATCACATGTCATTCGTTGCCTTATCTGGTAGATCTTATTCGTAATAGGGTTTTGAAAATGAGTCCCAGTCTGTAGGAAACTGCAGTTTGCGCAGCCCATGCACTTGTGCACTCCACTCTGTGGTTGCAGCCATCCCGTGCCTGTCACCACTCGAGGACTAATGTCCGAGTAAACCATTTGATCTTTTAAGTTGTTACTCCTTTTATAACAAAAAAGTGGTTTCTCCTTACACACTTGTTCAAGTATTGGATCACTTTGAACAATGTGCCAATGTGACAGAATAGCTCGTCTAATTGCCCCTGATGAAATAGAATAGGTGCTGGACAGTAACATTCTCCCATTATCAGCCTGTTTCTTTTTGGGGATCAGAAGTTCCTTTCTGTCCAATCGTAGGCATCTCTGTATGGCATCATCCACCTCAGCTCTGTAATACCCTCGTTGTAAAAATTTAGCCCCCATTTGATTCAATGCCTCAGGGAGTTTACTGTGGTCAGAGGTAGTTCTAACCACCCTGATTAATTGTGAGTAGGGCAAACCTTTCTTCAAGGGTTGTGGATGGAAGCTAGCAAACTGTAATAATGTGTTTTTATCTGTGGGCTTGCAGAATATTTCAGTGAAGAATTGTCCCTCACATATGTTGACCTTCACATCTAAAAATTCAATGCTTTTTGGACTGCTGGTATACGCAAATCTGATGGACTCATCAACACCATTCAGCTTGGTAATAAACGTTTCTAACAATTGACTCCCCCCTGTCCAAATTAAAAACAAATCATCTATGAATCTGGTGTAAAATTTCACAAATTTAGAAGACACAGGGTCGCCGTGTATGTGCAATGCCTCATACTCGTACATGAATAGGTTCGCATACGATGGGGCCATGTTTGACCCCATCGCAGTGCCCCTTAATTGCAGATAGAATGCATGATTGAACATGAAATAATTCTTATGGAGCACCACCTCCATGAGAAGCATCAAATACTCAATGGGGGGGGGCGCTATAGCATGTGTTAGAGGAAATTACCGCTCTAACAGCCTCCATTCCTTCCTTGTGACTTATATTGGTATAGAGGCTGTTGACATCAAGCGTCACCAGCAGACAGCCTTCTGGTGGTGTACCAATTGATTGTAATTTGTTGATAAAGTCAGTGGTATCACGTAAATAGAATGGTGTACCCTGCACAACAGGTTGCAAGTAAGCATCAACAAATTGTGACAGGGGCTGACCCAATGACCCTCTAGAGGAGATTATGGGCCTACCCGGGGGTTTTGTCATTGATTTGTGTATTTTGGGCAATATATACAGGAGGGGAACTTTAGGAAATCCCTGAGTCAAAAACCCAGCGGTGGAATCATCAATCAAACCATTCAGGACACCCATAGAGATAATAGAATCTATTTCCCGTTTATAGGCTCCTGTGGGGTCAAATGTAAGTTTCTTGTAGCATGTGGTATCATCAAGTTGTAACATAACCTCAGCAATATAATCAGAACGGTCAAGAAGGACAATACCCCCGCCCTTATCAGCAGGGCGTATGATTATTTGTTTATTGTTGCGGAGATCACGTACCGCCTGGGTTTCTTGTACACTCAAATTTTGATGTTTTTTCTTCATACTCTTAATAATAGGTAGAGTGTCCCTCCTGACCAACCTGATAAATGTGTCAATCGACGCGTTATTGCTGGGGGGATCGAAGGTGCTCTTTGGTCTAAAGGGCTGTTCCTTCTTAGCCCCATCTTTATGTTTGCTGAAAAAGTCCCTTAATCGTAGTTGTCTATAAAATCGGTACAATTCGGTTTCCCATTGAAACGCTGTCTGTTTATATGTTGGTACAAATGTTAACCCCTTAGATAATACCGCCATTTCTACTGGTGTAAGGGTGTGTTTAGATAGATTGAACACCACTACCTCTTGTTCCCCTTTGTGTATGTTCTCTCTTGGCCCTTTTCGATGCTTTGTCCCCCCCTCTCCTACAGGGTCTCTGCCTCCTTTGTAACGACTCCTTGTGTACACGCGTTCCCAAAAAAAAGGCTGTCTGCTGGTGGATGGCTGGTCTGAGTCACTAGGGGATGTTTGGGAGTCAAGGTCAGTATATATCCTATCATCCCTTCTCCTACCCCTATTTGCTTGACCACCTCTCCAGGTGCGTATCACACCTGGATTAGTAAGCCACGGGTAGACCCTGAGTTCTCTATAATCCTCCTTTACTTTTCTAAATTTGTTTTTTTTTTTTAAGGTAGTAATTCAGATCTAAAACTAGCGACACTGGCTTCTAATTTCGTAAGCCAGTCTCCCCCTGTATCTGACTGTAAAATCTGAATCCCTGTTGATTCACAATCAATCAATTCCTTATTAAGAACCTTGATTTCAGTGTTGACCTGTTGAATAACTAAGATCATGAGATCAAAGCTGCACTGGTTGAGTATTAGGCACCATTGTCGGCAAAACTCTGTATTATTACGTCCAATAGTAGGCTGGTTCCTGATACGGAAGCCCCTCGGTATGTATTTATCCTTATGATACTGTGAGAGAGTAAGACCATGTAGTTCTAATTCAGTATGTCTTTTCTTAATCTTCAACAAGTCAGCATAAACTTCAGTGGGACTGTCTGTATCAAATGCCAGTTCATCAGTAGCTGAAAACAGGATTTTAGAAATGTCCTTCTCCAAAAATCTTTTGGTGCCTGTCAGGTCACCGACATCTAGATCCATAGTCTCCCAGGGTAATGAATCAAAAACAAACAAAACAGTTCCAAAATCCACATGTATATTCTTCTTGTAACAAATTCTGAGATATAACTTCTAGTGGTGCAATTCATATACCAAACAAGAGGCAAATAGACAAAGCGAATTGAATCGCACACACTTTCCAATCTTTTGCTGGGTGCACGGTGAAACAATTAGTATAAGGTAATTCGTGGATTTTCCACATAAACCAGCACACCATAGGTAGCAGAAATTTCAATTCATTTAATCCATATTAATTTTCCAAAAGTGCAATGTGCAATGTGCAAGCATAGACATGGATAATAAAATGATACTTAGCAGTTCAATGCATCAGAGTGAGTGTCAGCTCCTACAGCTGTTTCGGTGCCGAAGCGCCTTCATCATGGGAATAGCCATCAGTGTAGTCTGCCCTAGCCAAACACCACATGTATATATACCAACCAAATCACCAATTAACAAACAAATTACAAAAACCTGTCCATTCAATCATTAACCAAGTGCTCACCAATCAAATGTGTAAAAAAATTGCCCAACAGGAAATGCCCAAACTGTCTGTTCCCACTGCAAAGGTGATCAGTAGCACTCCTGGACCAACATGTTTCGACTATTGAGTCTTTTTCAAGGTCCAGGAGTGCTACTGATCACCTTTGCATTTCCTGTTGGGCAATTCGCGGCCGGTATTGCCTTTCAGGTACACCTAATTTTTTCCATCTACCATCTGTTATTCCCTTGTTTTTATATATTTTGGAATAAATTTTATGGATTTTAAGAGTGCCCTTTTGGTTTCTTTTGGGTCACTATATGCGTATTGAGGGATCCAGTGTACCCCACACTGTCCCTACTAGAAATTTGGAGGACCCGGATAAAGAAACCGTTATATGAGGACAATTATTCTGTGCTATGTGAGTACGGTACGTCCCGCTTTAGGGGAACAACATTTGAAGGTGTGGTTGGGTCGGCTTTTTCTACACGTTTGAATACTGGTGGCTAAAAGATACCTTTATGAGAGTACATCCACTGTGTGTTATGTGAGTACGGTACGTCCTATCATTGGGAGTTCTGTGTAAAGGTGTGTACGGTATATACATCCACGTCTCTGGTTACTGGTGGCTAAAGATACCTTTATGGGAGTTATTCACCTTTATAAAGTGTAAGTTTTGGTACGCAGACCCTCTCCTCGTTTACACTTTCACACGGGTGTTATTCATTTTATGTGGACATACTACACATTGTTGTTTCAATTTGGTTTATTCTGAGGTTCACTTATCATCATGGAGAACTATATGGACTGACGATTGAACATTGACACACCGTGCATCAGTGGTCTTGCGACATACGGAAGATACCGCTTCACATTGGACATTTATGTTGGAACCGGACTGAGCGCTGAGTTACATTCTTTTTCTTTGTTGTATTGCTTCCATATAGGGAATTGGTGGTTCCTTTGTTTGTAGCCAGCTGCACAAGTTTTGTTTGCACCTTGGGACAGTTCAATTTTCCATTTTATGAGGCACAGAAGATTTGCGCCCTGTAATCAAGACCACACAATTATTATTTATGTTGTTTTGATGACAGTTCGCATGCCCTGAAAACGCTTGTCTAATACAAATCTTCTTTGCCTCATGCCAACTCCGAGTGCCGTTACTAATATGGATTCATAAATATATAATCTGGAAACCCCCCTGTATAAATTCTGCGTTTGCACCTGCTGTGTGTGGTGTGCGCTCAGCTCCTCTGCTGCTGAGCGCACCCACAACCTGCACCAACGCAGCGCCTTCTCCCCGGGCCCAATCAGATGCTCTGCCTCTCTCCTCCCTGCAGTGTCTAGGAAGAGACATGATGACGTCTTTCCCAACTGTCTTCCACAGCGCCCTGTGCCACGAGTTGCTGTGGCGTTCGGGCGGGCAGTCAGGGGAGGACGGAGGAGGCATTCAGTCCAGCTGAGCTCACACTGACCACTGCAGCAGCACCACAGCCTGCAGCTTCCCGTCCCTCACTAGGCTCCGCCGCTGGTCTTCCCCTGTGTCTGCAACGTTTCGGCTGGTGGGAAGTCAGTATAAAATCATTCTCTCTCTCTCTCTCCCCCAGGGTAATGTGTAAAAGGTGACTCTACCTTCCGTAATATGTAAAAGGTGACTCTACCTGCTGTACTGTGTCTAAGGGAGCTCTGCCTGTCGTAATGTGTAAAAGGGAGCTCTACCTACCGTAATGTGTGACAGGGGCTCTACCTGGCGTAATGTGTGTAAGTGGCGCTACTGTTCGGTGTAATTTGAATAATGGAGACTACTGTGCAGCGTAATATGAATTGGCATACTTTTGTAGCCACGCCCCTTCCACATGAAGCCACGCACCCATGGGGGCGCCGATGCTGTTTCTTGCACACAGAGCTAAAATGTCTAGTTACGGCACTGATATAGAGTGAAGAACCTGGAGAGTGCTGCAGGTGTTAGAAAGCAAAGAGCTAAATGAAGCTCCCCACTGTAGACTCTCCCAGCTTACCGGTAGTCAAGTAGTTGGCCTTGGCTACCAGAAATGTTCCCCTCCCTAGACCACCAGGTGTCAGGCATTAGGCCCGTGGTTGTAATTGGGTAGAGTAGGGGGCAAACAGGATTTCCAGCGGTTTCCAGATGTTTGATTTTAGAGAGATTGGCACCATCCCATGAAGGATTCATAATTAGCATGTAACAAGCTATATAGTCTGCCCCAAAGTGTAGTTTATATAATACAGTGTTTACCAAATTCTCGCTCTTGTGTGATGATTGAGCACTTAGATACACACAAAAATCTGCTACTGGGCATGTGCAGCAGCTCCATTTTGCCCTTTATACTGGATGTAGTTTCCACTGGTCAGGTTGTGGGGAAGGCAACTGGATACTCACCCTGCATTTGCCTATGCCAGTGATGGCTAACCTTGACACTACAGCTGTTGTTGAACTACACATCCCAGCATACCCTGCATCAGTTTTAGCATGGCCAAATAGCAAAACTGTAGCAGGGCATGCTGGGATGTGTAGTTCAACAACAGCTGGAGTGTCAAGGTTAGCCATCACTGGCATAGGCAGAGGGCTTGTGCCACAAGTAAATGTGTCTCTACGTCCAGGTCACTTTATGTGCCCTAAGGTAAGGGGCCCTACTACTATGTGACATTTTTGTAAGGGCATTTCTACTACACTATATGGATAAAAGTATTCGGATGCCTGACCATTACACCAACAGGGACTGTAATGTCATTGTATTCAAATACATATACTTTAATATGGAGCTAGTCACCCTTTTGCAGCTATAACAGCTTCAACTCTTCTTGGGGTGCTTTCCAATGGATTCTGGAGTGTTTCTGTGGGAATTTGTGCCCATTCAGTCTGTAGAGAATTTATGAGGTCAGACACTGATGAGTAGGCCTGGCTCGCAATCTCCGTTCCAGTTCATCCTAAAGGTGTTCGATGAGATTGAGGCAAGGGCTCTGTGTGGGCCAGTCATGTTCTTTCAGACTTTCACAATGAACTCATCAAACCATAGGGCCGATTCAGACCTGATCGATAGACTGCATTTTCTCACAGCCTGCGATCATATCTGAACTGCGCATGCATATGCACCGCAATTCGCAGGCGTGACAGACTGCAGCAACAGGGATCGCCGGCCAGCGATGTGACGGTGCGAAATTTCCAAACGCACAGGCGATTGGAAGGAGATTGACAGGAAGTGGGCGTTTGTGGGTGGCAACTGACCGTTTTCTGGGAGTGTTTGGAAAAATGCAGGCGTGTCCAAGCATTTGCAGGGAGGGTTCCTGACGTCAGTTCCAGGCTGATGTAAGTCCTGGGCTGCGCAGAGACTGCACAAAAACAGCTTGTACAGCTCTGCTACACATGCGTTCGTGCACTTGCACAGCTAAAATACACTCTCCCTGTAGGCGGCTACTATCTGATCGCAGCAGTGCAAAAATCGCTGCCTTGCGATCAGGTCTGAATTACCCCCCATGTCTTTATAGTCCTTGCTTTATGCACTGGGACACAGTCATGTTGGAATAGAAAAGGGCCTTCCCCAAACTGTTGCCACAAAGTTGGAAGTATAGCATTGTCCAAAATGTCTTGGTATACTGAAGCATTAAGATTACTCTTCACTGGAGATAAGGGGCCTACACCAAACCCTGAAAAACAGCCCCATACCATTATCCCTCCTCCACCAAAACTTCACAGTTGGCATAATGCAGTCAGGCAGGAGACATTCTCCTGACATCCGACAAACCAAGATACACTTATCTGACTGCCAGAAAAGATTTATCACTCCACAGAACACGTTTCCAGTGTTGGTGTGCTTTACACCACTCCATCCACTTGGCAATGGACTTGGGGGCTGATTGAGATATATGTAGCCAGAACTGCATCCGTCTCCTCACATGCTTTGTGCCACCTAGCATAGGGCAATGTGTGTGGCCGCCTCCCGATGTGTTCGCAAGTAGATAATTGCCCTGCCTCCCCAACAACCCATCACCACCCTGCGGATAGCCACCGCTGTCAATCACACTGCGGCCGCATCCTTCCGGGATTCGGCTGCAATGTGTAAGGTTGCGCATGCGCACTGTAACCAGTGCACGTACGCAGACCAGATGGACATGGCTGCTGCATAAGGACACTCTAATGTGTCCATTTCAGAATCAGATCCTTGGTGGTGGGAGACTTGCATGCAGCTGCTCGGCCATGGAAACACATTCCATTAAGTTCCTGTGGCAGTTTTTGTGATTATTTTAATGTCAGAGGAAGTTTGGAACTCTTCAGCTATGAAATCAGCAGAAGGTTGGCGACTTTTACGCACCACACTGCCAGGGGCGGACCCAGAAGAAAATGATAGGGGGGGCACCATGGAAGGGGCAAGTACATTTGCGTGCGGCTTCGGTGCATGTGAGGTGGCGCTTCTTATACAATGCCCACAGTTGTAGCGCTCATTATGCAATGTCCACTGTACTTGTAGTGCCCCTTATATAGACCCCATAGTAGTGGTGCCCCTTATGCAATGCTCATATTGCCTCCAGTAGTAATGTTGCCTGTAGTAATGCCCCCAGTCATTTAGCGCCCTAGTAGTTATGCCCCCAGTGGTAATGCCCCTGCAGTTATGACCCCAGTAGTTTACCCCGCCCCATTTAGTTTAGCCTCCCAGTGGTAATGCCCCCCAGTAGTTTGCCTGCTTGTAGTTTAGCCACCAGTAGTAATGCCCCCCTGTAGTTTGCCCCATTGTAGTTTAGCCCCTGTAGTTATGCCCCCCTTGTAGTTTAGCCCCCAGTAGTAATGCCCCCAGTAGTTTGGCCCCTGTAGTTATCCCCCAGTAGTTTGGCCCCTGTAGTTATGCCCCCAGTAGTTTGGCCCCCCTGTAGTTTAGCCCCCAAGTAGTAATGCCCCTGTAGTTAAGCCGCCAGTAGTAATGCCCCTGTAGTTACGCCACCAGCAGTAATGCCCTCCTGTAGTATGCCCCCAGTAGTTAGCCCCTTTGTAGTTGACCCCCAGTAATAATGTCCCCCAGTAGTTTGCCCCCAGTAGATGCCCCCCAGTAATAATGTCCCCCAGTGGTTTGCCCCCAGTAGATGCCCCCCAGTAATAATGTCCTCCAGTAGTTTGCCCCCAGTAGTAATGCCCCCTAGGAGTTTGCCCCCAATAGATGACCCCCCAGTAGTAATACCCCCCAGTAATAATGCCCCCAGTAGATGGCCCCCAGTAAAAAGTCCCCCAGTAGCTGCCCCAGTAGTAATGCCCCAAATAGATGACCCCCCCCAGTAGTAATGCCCCAGCAGATGCCCCCCAGTAATAATGCCCCCAGTAGTTTGCCCCCAGTAGTAATGCCCCCCCAGTAGTAATGCCCCCCCAGTAGTAATGCCCCTTGTTGATGCCCCCCCAGTAGTAATGTCCCCCCGTAGTTTGCCCCCAGTAGATGCCCCCGCTGCATTCATTAAGGAAGAAAAAACCATCATACTTACCGAGCCCCGTTTCCGCTTCCAGACCGCTGCAGTCCTCCTCTTGGCGTCCGCTCCTCAGCACTATGAGAGAGACGTCATGACTGACGTCTCTCCCATAGCGCACGCCACACAGTGACAGCGCCGGAAGCCGGAGCTCAGTACTGAGCTTCTGCCTCCGGCTGCCGCTGTGCAGGGAGACGGGCGCCCGCTGTTAACACAATCTCAGCTGGCGCCCGTCATCTCCCTGTGCGGCGTTGGAGGCCACAAATGACAGGGGGGGCACGGGCCCGAGTGCCCCCTCCCCCTGGATCCGCCACTGCCACACTCCATAGCAGTTGTTGAACCCGTTTTGTGGCTGAATTGCTATTGTTCCTAAACGCTTCCACTTTGTAATAGTATCACTTACAGTTGACCATGGAATATCCAGCAGGGATGAAATTTCACAAACCATTTTATTGCAAAGGTGGCATCCTATCGCAGTATCACATGTGAAGCCACTGAAGTCACTGACTTTTTCAGAACGACCCATTTTGTATCACAACTGTTTGCAAATGGAGACTGCATAACTAGGTTCTTGATTTTATACACCTGTGGCAATGGGTCTGATTGAAACATCTGAATTCAATAATTAACAGGTGTGGCCAAATGCTTTTTCCATAAAGTGTATGTGGACATGTGTAAACCACTACTACTGTGTCTGCATAATGTGTAAGAGGCACTACTACAGTCAGGAGCGGTTCTTGGTGCGGGTAAGCAGTGTCTGCGCCCTGGGCGCTGCGGCCTGGGAGCGCGGCCGCAGTCACCCCGCAGGCACTGCCGCCTACCCGCACCCCGCTCCCCGGCTGCAGCGGACGCCGTGGGTTGTGTGGGCGCCCGCTGCAGCCGGCTCCAGTGACAGACACTAGAGGTCAGTATTGACCTCTAGTGTCTGTGTGGCGCCACTATGGGAGAGACGTCATGACGTCTCTCCCATAGAGAGGAGCAGGAGCCGCGGGAGGCAAGAGATGGAGCAGCAGCGGTCGGGAAGCAGGAGCGGGGCAGTGGTAAGTATTGTTGGTTTTTTTTGGTGTGTGTGTTTGACAGTGGCAGGGGGCACAGCAGCAGAGGGCACAACTACATGGGGCACAGCAGCAGAGGGCACAACTACAGGGGGCACAGCAGCAGAGGGCACAACTACAGGGGGCACAGCAGCAGAGGGCACAACAGCAGAGGGCACAACTCCAGAGGGCACACTAGTAGAGGGCACAGCAGCAGAGGGCACAGCAGCAGAGGGCACAACTACAGGGGACACAACTACTGGGGGCAAAACAACAGGGGGCACAACTACTGGGGCAAATCTATTGGGGGCAAAGCAACAGGGTTCCCAGCAACAGAGGGCACAACTACTGGGGGCAAAGCAACAGGGGGCACAACTACTGGGGCAAATCTACTGGGGGCAAAGCGACAGGGGTCACAGCTACTGGGGGCAAAGCAACAAGCGACAGGGCACAACTAATGGGGGCACAGCTACAGGCGGCACAGCTACTGGGGCATAGCTATATTGGGCAAATCTACTGGGGGCAAATCAACTGGGGGGCACAACTACTTGGGGCAAATCTGGGGGCATAACTGTGGCCACGCCCCTCCCCTATGAAGCCACGCCCCTATTTTTGGGTGCGCGCCTCTGGCGCTCACTAACTGTATTGCTGCGTGTGGGGAGGAGCGCCAGTGGAAAGTTTTGCACTGGGCTCCACAAGGTGAAGAACCGGCCCTGACTACAGGGTGCATGTTTATAAGGGGTACTACTTACTCTGTAGCGTAGAATTAATAAGGAGGTCATAGCAGAGTATTACGTACCATGTATAAGGGGTGCTACTGTGTGGTATAATGTGAATAAATAGGAATTTAATACCTACCGGTAATTCCTTTTCTCCTAGTCCGTAGTGGATACTGGGGTCTTGTACTTTAGTACCATTGGGTATAGATTTGGTCCACTGGAGCCTGGCACTTTAAAACTTTTAGTGTGTGTATGTGTGTGCTGGCTCCTCCCCTCTATGCCCCTCCTACCAGACTCAATCTAGAAAAACTGTGCCCGAGGAGACGGGCATAATATGAGAAGAACAATACAAAAGCGGTGAGGCAACAAGCCAACACACAAATCTGAATGAAAGGGGGTTGCTAACCCGAACAGAGTATAGCAACACCAACCTAAACCGGATAGCACGGCTATCCCAACAATAAAATGGGACCGTAACGCCGGTCCAACCAAATACTTACACAGGTAAGCAGGAACGATGCACTGAGGCGGCCGCCCAGTATCCACTATGGACTAGGAGTAAAGGAATTACCGGTAGGTATTAAATTCCTATTTTCTCTTATGTCCTAGTGGATACTGGGGTCTTGTACTTTAGTACCATAAGGAAGTCCCAAAACTCCCAAATAGGTGGGAGAGTGCTGAGACCCCTGTAAAACCGCCTGACCAAACTGAAGGTCATCCTTGGCCAAGCTGTCGAACCTAAAGAATTTGACAAACATGTTCGGACCAGACCAATCTTTGAGGCATCATAAAGGGCAAACAGTGAGTCTGATTTCCGATGACAGGCCGTCCTTTTGACATAAATTTTCAGAGCCATGACCACATCCAAGGACTCAGGACCAATGGAAGCGTCAGATAACACCGGAACCACAATAGGCTGATTCACATGAAATGCTGACACCACTTTCGGCAAAAACTGAGGACAGGTCCTAAGTTCAGCCCTGTCTGCATGAAAAATCAAATAAGGGCTCTTACAGGATAAGGCCCCTAATTCAGAGACACGCCTGGCAGACGCCAAAGCCAATAACATCACCGTCTTCCAGGTGAGAAATTTCAACTCCACCCTATGTAAGGGTTCAAACCAATCTGATTGGGGAAAAGACAGAACCACATTGAGGTCCCACGGGGTCGTGGGAGGTACAAAGGGCGGTTGCATATGAAGAACACCTTTCAGAAAAGTCTGTACTTCAGGCAACATGGCAAGATGTTTCTGGAAGAAAATAGAGAGCGCAAAAATCTGGACTTTGATGGAGCCTAAGCGTAGGCCCATATCCACTCCCACTTGCAGAAAAAGTAGAAATGACCAATTCAAAATTCCACAGGAGAAACCTTTCTACTTTCACACCAGGAAACATACTTTTTTCAGATACGATGATAATGTTTTGATGTAACCATCTTCCTGGCCTGGACCATGGTGGAAATAACCCGATAGGAAAGACCCTTTCTTGCTAGAATCTCCCTCTCAACTTCCAAGACGTCAAACGTAGCCGCTGTAAGTCTGGATAGACGAACGGACCTTGCTGAAGAAGATAATCTTGGAGTGGCAGAGGCCAGGGATCCTCCAGAGTCATGGCCAAGAGGTCCGAGTACCACGCTCGTCGAGGCCAATCCGGGCCAATAAAAATTGCCAGAATGCTTTCCCTTAGCCTTCTTTAGCACCCTTGGGAGCAACGTTAAAGGAGGGACCAGGTACACATACTGGTATGTCCACGGCACCATCAGTGCGTCCACTGCTACAGCTTGCTGATCCCTCGTTCTGGAACAGTAACGGCATAACTTCTTGTTGAGACAAGAAGCCATCAGATCTATCTGCGGACAGCCTCACCGGTGAATTCGTTATTAAAACACCTGGGGCTGTAGGCCCCATTCCTCGGATGGAGGTCGTGCCTGCTGAGGAAGTCTGATTCCCAGTTGTCCACTCCTGGAATGAATATGGCTGAGATGGCCCTTGCATTGGCCTCCGCCCAGAAGAGGATCTTTGACACTTCTCGCATCGTCGCTCTGCTTCTTGTTCCCCCTTGTCAGTTTATGTACACCACCACCGTGGCGTTGTCGGATTGAACTTGGATCGCTTGACCCTTCAGGAAATGGGAGGCTTGTAGAAGGACATTGTAAACTGCCCTGAGTTCCAGGATGTTTATCGATAAAGTTGATTCCTGACCGGACCACAACCCTTGGAACTGGGCCCCTTGGGTCACCGCTTCCCAACCCCGTAGGCTGGCATCCTTTGTCAGTAGAATCCACAAGTGGATATTGAAACATCTGCCCTCTACCAGGTGAGGAATTTGAAGCCACCATAATAGAGAAATCTGGGCTTTCGGAGATAGGGTCACATCCTGATTCATATGCAGGTGGGAAACCCACCACTTGTCCAGCAGATCCAGTTGAAATGGCCAGAGCATGAAACCTGCCTTATTGGATTGCCTTGTAAGCAGCCGCCATCTTGCCCAGTAATCTGATGCAAAGATGTATAGACACCCTGCGAGGACTGAGTACCGAGCAGACCATAGCCTGGATAGCCTTATCCATTGTGAGAAACACCTTTTGAGATACCGTGTCTAGTATCATTCCCAGGAACGGAAGACACTGGGTCAGTTCCAGGTGAGATTTCTGGAAATTTAAGATCCACCCATGAGTAGGCAGGTAGTCAGATCGATGCTGTGTAGCAAACGTTCCCTGGACACAGCCTTTATTAGGAGATCGTCCAAGTAGGGGATTATGTTTACTCCCATCATTTGCAGTTGCAGCATCATCTCCGCCATGACCTTGGTGAAGACCCTCGGGGCTGTGGATAATCCAAAGGGTAAGGCCTGAAACTGGAAATGGTCGTCCAATATGACGAACCTGAGGTAAGCATGATGAGGGGGGCCACATGGGAATGTGAAGCTAAGCGTCCTTGACATCTAGAGACACCAGGAACTCCCCCTCCTCCAGAGTGGACGCCACCGCCCTCAGGGACTCCATCTTGAATTTGAACACCCGTAGATACGGGTTGCGAAACTTCAGATTCAAGATGGGGCACACTGAACCGTCTGGTTTGGGAACGACAAAAAGACTGTAGCGAAAACCCCTGTTGCGTAACGGAGGAGGCACAGGAACTACCACCCCTGTCAGGAAAAGTTTTTTGAATAGCCTCTTGCAAGGTAACTTTTGCTGCCGGTAAAGCTGGTAAGCCCGACTTGAAAAACCTTTGAGGAGGGAGTGTTTGTAATTCAAGCTTTTTCATGCACCCCTATGTAAACTCAATTGTTCTAAACCTGTGTCAGCTGCTCCTTAGTAATTTATCTGCCAGTGTCAGGTGACTAGTGTACCTTTAAAAGCCATAAGATATGTGGCAGGTACACATTAAACCTAGTGTGCATATATGCAGTTATATTATGTGTGATACAGTTGCTAGGTTTTAATTTTTAAGACTCTGTGATAGTGTAGGACCTGCAAGAAGGTGGGGTACCTTGGCGAGCGGTTTGCAGGCTTCCGTGCATTTGGCCAATTCACTAACTAAACCCCCATCATTTATTTATTGATGTTGTGAGGATAAGTGAGCTTGCTATGGTGAGTGCTGAATTTTCTGCTTGTATATATTTAAGTAGGTGGCCATGGGCTACATGCACCCCACCCTATGAGTGGTGAGTGTAGACATTGCACCCAGCTTCTGGGGTGGTGAGTGCTGTGGTTTTATATTTGTTTGTATATATATATATATATATATATATATATATATATAAATTATTATTTTTTTACTGCTTCTTTTGGATATATGCAAGCATTGATATAAGTAAATGTTATTTTGATTCTAAGAGTGTGTACACATGGTGAGATATTTTTTTTCGATTTTGACTATATAGTCAAAATCGCAAGAAAAGTTAGTGCAGATCGCAAGGTGAAAGTCACCTTGCGATCCCGATTCGATCCCGATGCGCGGTCCCGCCAAGTCGGCATCGCAAGAAAAGATAGACTGTGCAGGCAAGTCAATCCTTGCTAGATCGGTGTACTATCTAGTTCATCTCACATGTCAATGACATCTCACATAAGCCAAAATCTCACATAAGCCAAAATTGTAAGCACACATAGTCCATATCTCAAGAAAAGTTAGTCAAAATCTGTGCTATCTGGGCTCCAGGGAGTTCAAGGGAAATCGCAAGTGAAAATCGGGCATAGCAAGGATCTCACCGTGTGTACACACCCTAAAACTCACTTGACCACTCCTCCTTTCTCACATGTACCTTGTGCCTGCGTTTCGGGCTGTGAAGAAAGTGCTGCACTAACATCACTGAAGGCTGGATTGCGGACTGCTATTAATCTAGAGAGTACCAGCGCATAACCAACAACCTTGTGCTTACTAAATATATATTTCTGCAGCGGGGTACACTGGTATTCCACAGGGAATAACATCGGGGTGCAGAGTAGGATCTTGATCCGAGGCACCAACAGGCTAAAAGCTTTGACTGTTCCCAGGATGCATAGCGCTGCCTCCTCTATATCCCCGCCTCCAGGCACTGGAGCTCAGTTTGTAAGTTGGTGCCCTGCAGGCAGGATCACTAACAGGTGGGCTGCTCCAAGCAGCCCTGAAAAGAGCTTTTTTTCTAAAGATTGAATACTTCAAGGGCCGCAGCATAGCACTGACAAGTGATGGATGTCAGTCTGATATTAAATACTGCGGCTCCATCACTTGCCCTGGCGGCGCTGTATACTCCCGTGTCCCTAGTTGCTGGGTACTTACAGCGGAGGGCTCTGGTTCCTGGCGCATGGCACACACATCCACCGCTGCTCTCCAGGATCGCGTGGCCACATCAGGGAGGAGGTAAGACGGTCCCCTGTGGGAGGCGGGCCGCGTGCGCTGGCGTGGACACTGTGTTGGCAAAGGGACCCCACTAGACCACCAGGGCAAGGGCACAGGTCGGGTTTTAACCTGTTTTACAAGAGCACGCAGTACCCGGTGAGGAAGTCCAGCTAGGGGATATGGCTCCGGTCTGTAGCCCCTCCCCCAGCCGCCATTTTATATAAATGTACCCGTCCTGGAGCTGCATATATCTTCTCCCTCATTCCATGCAGCAGTGTTTGGCGCCATCACACTGCTCTGGGACTGCATGGGCAAAATCTCGTCTGCAAAGCCGCCTCTGTAGTCAGCGCTGGCATTTGCAGGACACTAGTATTCTACATTTCTTTTGGCAGTGTTAGTTAAGAAATAGTACATTGTGACAGGGTAATCTGGTACAAGTTCCCTGTGATATACATCCAGTCTTTACTCTGCATTGTTATATCTAGCAACATATATAGCTTTACTCAGTATTACTTAGTATTGCTAGTCCAGTGCAGTTTTATTGCTTGTCATAACAGCCTCCCTGCAGCGTGGGAGTAAGGGGGAGAGTAGTGTCCGCCCTGCGGGGTCTGAGCCACTTACTCCGCTGACAGGACACTGAGCTCCTGAGGGGATAGATCATTCCCCGCCACAGGGGATCGCATGCTGCCAACACCTTACAGAGCTGAAGATTGTGGCGAGTAAGACACCGACCCCCCTAGCAAGCCGTGGGGGCGATGTGAAGATGGCGGCAGCAGGTTAGGAGCGCAGTATTAACTGCGCTCCGGGATGGCTCAGCGGTACATAGTGCGGCGCGGTGAGGGGCGCCCTGGGCCAGCGCTTACACCCTACACTGATCACAAAGCCTGTCGGGGTCCCAGGATCTCAGCCAGCATCAATCCTCAGGCCAGTATAATCAGATGAAGAGCGGGAAGACAGCGCCATTTTGGGGGCGGAGCTTCTCCTCAGAGCGGACCCAGCAGCGGTCAGCGCCATTTTCCTGCCTGCACAGCGCTGATCAGGAGAAAGAAGGTCCCTCCACAGCAACTCCAGCTATCTCTCACGGTACCAGGGGGTTGTTGGAGGGGGGGGGGGGGGGGGGGGGATTCTGCAATACGACTGTGTATCCTATTAAGGTGCGCTGACAAGAGGTCTCCCTTTGGTTAAGATTGCTGTGTGTGGGTTGGCTCCAATCTCTGTGGCTCTCTTGCCATTCTTGGGGGGAATACTCTGTCTGCCCGTGTGTGTGCGTGTGTGTGTGTAGTGTTTTGTGGTCTCCTTTAGCTATGTCCAGGGACACTGTGTCATATGCTGCGGAGGATATGTCCTCCGAGGATGATCCCATTCCATGTAATCAGGATAGCACTGGTTTAACACAGATTCCAGCAAGGCAACCTGAGTGGTTTTTCTCTATCAAATCTTGGATTTCTCAGATTTCAGATAGGGTTGCAAGTAATGAATCCGCAACCCAGGTATTACAGAACTCTATGGCATAATGGCCCGATTCTGGTACCTCAGGACGCTCCGCTATATACCCCCACAAACGTGCGCTTGTTCATGTCACGCAAGATGACACGGATACCGATTCTGATACCACAGACGGTAATGGGGATGTGTTGCAGGGGTCTGCGTCTCTTGCAAAGGGGGTGCAATTGATGATAGAGGCTATCAGGGATGTGTTGAATATTAATTATACCACACCTGAGCAGGTTGAGGAGGCTTTTTTCCACTGAAAATAAGAAAGCCTCGCTAACCTTCCCTTCGTCAAAGGAATTGAATGCTATATTTGAGAAAGCATGGGAAAACCCTGAGAAAAGATTCCAGATCCCTAAAAGGGTCCAGGTGGCGTTTCCTTTTCCTGAGGAGGATAGGAAAAAATGGGAAGCCCCACCAATTGTTGACGCATCTGTGTCCAGACTCTCAAAAAAGGTGGTTTTGCCTGTTCCGGGATCTACCGCCTTAAAGGAGCCGGCTGATCGAAAGATTGATAATACACTTAAATCATGTACACAGCTTCGGGGGCCATATGACGTCCTACTATTGCTAGTGCATGGATTGCAAAGGCTATAGTGAAATGGTCAGTCACCTTACTTGAGGATTTCGATACAATGGATAAGGGTGATGTTGAATTGTTTTTGCGTAACATTCACGATTCAGCAGGTTTTATGGTAGAATCCATGAAAGACCTGGGTTCCATGGCTGCGGGGATCTCTTCCATGTCTGTTTCAGCTCGTCGGGGACTGTGGCTGCGCCAGTGGTCAGCCGACGCGGAATCCAGGAAAAGTGTGGAGTACCTATCCTACACAGGTCAGGCTCTCTTTGGGGAAGCTTTGGATACGTGGATATCCACGGCTACGGTAAGTCTCCGTTCCTTCCCTCAGCTGCACCTGCTCCAAAGAAATCCTTCTCTTCCTCAGCATCGCAGTCCTTTCGGCCTAACAAGCCTAAAAAGGCCAAGCCGTCCAATACCTTCTTTAGGGGAGGTAGAGCTAAATACAAGAAACCTGCTGTGGCAGGTTCCCAGGAAACTAAGCCTGCTTACAGTACGCCAAAGTCCTCCGCATGACGGTGGACCGCGCGGCCTGGAGGTGGGGCCAGTGGGAGCGAGGCTCAGACAGTTCAGTCATGTCTGGGTATCGTCCGACCTGGATCCCTGGGTGATAGATATTGTGTCCCAGGGATACAAGTTGGAATTTCAAAATCTCCCTCACCGATTTATCAAATCAGGCTTGCCAGCTCTGCTGGCAGACAGGACTGTCCTACACGCATCGGTTCAGAAGTTGGTGGAGGCACAGGTCATCATGCCAGTACGTCCTCACATGCAGAACAAAGGTTACTATTCGAACCTTTTCGTGGTACCGAAACCGGATGATTCGGTCAGGCCCATTCTGAACCTAAAATCACTGAACCCTTTTCTGAAGGAGTTCAAGTTCAAAGTTGAGTCTCTCAGGGCGGTGATATCAGGTCTGGAAGAGGGGAAATTCCTAGTATCCCTGAATATCAAGGATGCGTACCTCCACATTCCGATTTAGCTACCGCATCAGGCTTATCTCCGTTTTGCATTACTGGACTGTCATTTCCAGTTTCAGGCCCTGCCATTCGCCCTCTCTACAGCACCAAGGGTGTTCACCAAGGTGATGGCGGAGATGATGGTTCTACTCCGAAAACAGGGGGTGAACATCATTCCGTATCTAGACGATCTACTGATAAAAGCATCGTCTAAGGAGGAGCTGTTGCAGTCTATTGTACTCATGACCCGCCTACTCAGAGTCCACGGTTGGATTTTGAACCTTCCAAAATCTCATTTGGAACCAACCCGGAGGTTGTCTTTTCTGGGGATGATCCTTGACACGGAAGTGCAGAGGGTGTTTCTTCCACAGGAAAAGGCGTTGGTGATACAAACAATGGTCCGGGATGTCCTGAAACCAGCCCGGGTGTCGGTTCATCAAGGCATTCACCTTTTGGGGAAGATGGTGGCCTCTTATGAGGCTCTCCAGTACGGGAGGTTCCATGCTCGGACCTTCCAACTGGATCTCCTGGACAAGTGGTCAGGATCTCATCTACACATGCACCAGAGAATACGTCTGTCACCAAAGGCCAGGATTTCACTCCTCTGGTGGCTCCAATTGCCTCGCCTTCTGGAGGGCCGCAGGTTCGGGATTTAGGACTGGGTCCCTCTAACCACGGATGCGAGCCTTCGGGGCTGGGGCGCAGTTACTCAAGAGGAAACCTTCCAAGGAAGGCGGTCAAGTCTGGAAACCGGCTTGCCGATCAACATCCTGGAAATAAGAGCCGTCTACAGCAATCTTCTTCAGGCGGCCCCCGGAGGTGTTCAAGGAAATAACAGACCTTTGGGGGTTACCCCTAAAAGACATGATGGCCTCTCGTCTCAACAAGAAGCTTCAACGCTATTGTTCCAGGTCGAGAGACCCACAAACAGTGGCAGTGGATGCCCTGGTGTCTCCATGGGTGTTCCAGTCTGTGTACGTGTTTCCACCACTCCCACTCATTCCAAGAGTTCTAAAGCTCATAAGGAGAACAAGAGTTCAAGCGATCCTTATTGCTCCAGACTGGCCAAGGCGGGCTTGGTACGCGGACCTTCTAAATCTCTTGCAGGAAGAGCCGAGGGCTCTTCCTCTTCGGGAGGACCTGTTACAGCAGGGGCCGTTCGCCTATCAAGACTTACCGCTGCTACGTTTGATGGCATGGAGGTTGAACGCCTGATACTAGCTCGGAAGGGCATTCCGAAGAAGGTCAATCCTACCCTGATACAGGCTAGGAAAGGGGTAACGTCTAAACATTACCATCGTATTTGAAAGAAATATGTCTCTTAGTGTGAGTCCAAGCAGTTTCCTGCGGTGGAGTTTCAACTGGGACGTTTTCTCCTCTTCCTGCAAGCAGGTGTGGATATGGGCCTGAAGTTGGGATCTGTGAAGGTCCAGATTTCGGCCCTGTCCATTTTCTTCCAGAAACAATTGGCTGCCCTCCCTGAGGTTCAGACCTTTTTGAAGAGAGTTCTGCACATCCAACCTCCCTTTGTACTGCCTACGGCGCCTTGGGACCTTAACGTGGTGTTGCAGTTTCTACAGTCAGACTGGTTTGAGCCTTTACAGGAGGTTGAGGTCAAATTTCTTACATGGAAGGCGGTCACGTTGTTGGCCTTAGCTTCCGCTAGACGTGTCAGAATTGGGGGCTTTTTCCTGTAAAAGCCCTTACTTGATATTCCACAAAGATAGAGCTGAGCTCCGGACACGTCAGCAGTTTCTTCCAAAGGTTGTGTTGGCATTTCATATCAACCAACCTATTGTGGTGCCAGTGGCTACTGACTCCTCAATTTTGTCAAAGTCCTTGGATGTTGTGAGGGCTTTGAGAATCTATGTGAAGAGGACTGCTCTTCACAGGAAATCGGGCTCTTTGTTTGTCCTGTATGATCCCAAGAAAAGTGGGTGTCCTGCTTCAAAGCAGACTATATCTCGCTGGATTAGGTTCACTATACAGCATGCTTATTCTACGGCAGGATTGCCATGTCCAAAATCTGTTAAGGCCCACTCTACTCGTACGGTGAGGTCTTCCTGGGGCAGCTGCCCGGGATGTCTCAGCGTTACAACTTTGCCGAGTGGCAACTTGGTCTGGGTCGAACACGTTTGGTAAGTTCTACAAGTTCGATACTTTGGCCTCTGATGATCTGAAGTTCAGTCAATCAGTTCTGCAGGAGCCTCCGCACTCTCCCTCCCATTCTGGGAGCTTTGGTACATCCCCATGGTACTAATGCGAACCCCCAGCATCCTCTAGGACATAAGAGAAAATAGGATTTTGGTTACCTACCGGTAAATCCTTTTCTCGTAGTCCGTAAAGGATGCTGGGCGCCCGCCCTGCGCTTCGTTTCCCTGCAACCGTTATCTGGTTCAGTACAACTTAGTTAAGTTGTGTACAGCATTGTTACTTGGTAAGTAATGTTTCAGCAGTTGCTGAGTTTTTCAAGCTATTTAGCTCGATGTGCCTTGTATGTGTGAGCTGGTATGAATCTCGCCACTATCTGTGTTAAATCCTTCTCTCGAAGAGGTCCATCTCCTCCGGGCACATTTGCTAAACTGAGTCTGGTAGGAGGGGCATAGAGGGAGGAGCCAGCCCACACTCTCAAACTCTTAAAGTGCCAATGTCTCCTGGTGGACCCGTCTATACCCCCATGGTACTAATGTGGACCCCAGCATCCTCTACGAACAACGAGAAAATAATTTACTGGTAGGTAACCAAAATCCTATTATTCTCTACCTGAGGGGGCTCAGTGCGTTAGGGCTTTTGGTTAATATAGGTGTTTTTCACAGGATATACTTGTATAGTATTTTTCCCTGTGCTTTTCAGTCACCATTTGCCACTTGAATCCTCTGTTTGTGCATTACACTGTACAGGGGGTTGTTGTTTGGGTACATTTTCTGCATTTATTTTACTGCGTTGCCCTTGGATTAGCCTTCCTATCATGTCGGCTACAAGGGGCGATGGTTCCGTGGCTGATCCCGTCAGTCGCGGTTGTGACATCATGGAACCCTTAGAGGATAATATTGCAGCTGAGGGCTCAAGTGCTGGGGGCTCTTTACCTCCCAGTCAGGTTGTAGCAAAGGGGGCACATTCAGACCCACTTTGGTCTACTTTCTCTACATTGCTGAATACGCTTGTAACTAGACTCACGACCCCTTTGGGACCACCTGTGCCTTTACAGCCACAATTTGTCCGTGCGGTTAGTCCGCCATGGGCAGATACTCTGTCCACTCTGTTACAGCAATCCTATCAGACAATGGCTAAGCAAATACCTGGCCCTTGCCCGCCTAAGGCCAAGGGGCACTCTAAGCGGGCCCTTACTTTTCGCAATCCACTCATGTTCCGGATACCTCTTCTGATGAAGAGGGTGTGTATACTGACCCCTCAGACACTGATGCAGAGGCTTCTGATGTGGAATATGTTTCACAGGTAGATGTTCCTGATCTCTTGGAGGCTATCAGGCTGAAGAGGCCTCTAAGAAACCTGATCGGATCAAACGTCAGAAGGTCGCTAAACTTGTTTTACATCATTCTGACCATTTGTTTGACATACGTCAGGAATCCTGGGAGTGTCCTGGGAAAAAGTTTACACCTCATAAGAAGATGCTAGCACGCTATCCTCTTGCCACAGAGCTAAGTAAAAATTGGGAAACACCGCCTCCAGTGGACTCACAAGTCGCATGGCTGGTGGTTTCTTCTGCTCTGCCTGTCACTACCGTCACTTCCCTGAAAGAACCAACGGATAAGCGCGTGGAGGGTTGCTTAAAAAGTCTATTTATACTCTTGCTGGAGCTGTGCATAGACCTACTATTGCAGCCTCTTGGGCTGCTGAAGCCATCACGGCTTGGGTTCAGGAGGTGGAAGCGGAACTGCCATCTAACTTTCCTGATAATGCTAAACAATATCTCTTGTATATTGTTACGGCTTCTCAATACATTCAGGAGGCTGCTTCTGATGCTGGTGTTCTGGCGGCCAAAGCGGCTACTACATCCATTCTGGCTCGCCGGATCCTGTGGTTACGGTCCTGGTCTGTGGATCTGGACTCTAAGAAAACTCTGGAGGTTCTCCCTTTTAAGAGGAATATTCTTTTTGGGGGAAGACCTCAACAAAATTGTTGCTGATCTTGCCTCTGCTAAGACTGCATGTCTGCCTAGTACTGCTCCTTCAGCTCTGAAGGCTAAGAGTACTTCCTTTCGTTCCTTTCAACCTCCAAGTAAAGCAAAGGGTCAGACGTACCCGAAACAGTCACTCACGTCCAAGTCCAGTAAGCTCAAGCCTAAAAGGGCCTGGGCCGCCCGTCAGCCTGCATCCAGATCTGACAAGCCTGCTGCATGACGGGGGGTGGGCCTTCCTCTGTGGGATCCCAGGGTGGGAGGCAGACTTCTTGGGTTTGCTCAGGCATGGTTACAGACTACTTCGGATTCCTGGGTACGGGAAGTCATCACTCACGGATACACAATCTCCTTCCAGAAGGAACCCCCCCCCCCCTCATCAGTTTTGCTCAACAAACAGCCCTTCGGTTCCGGTGAAAGCAAACACTCTACAGGTGGTGGTACGATCCCTTCTGAACACAGGAGTGGTAGTGCCGGTGCCTTTGACTCAGAGAGGCAGGGGGTACTATTCAGCGCTGTTCCTAGTCCCGAAACCGAATGGGTCCTCACGGCCCATTCTCAACCTCAAGTCTTTGAACAAATTTGTGCGAGTATCCAAGTTCCGTATGGAGACTCTTCGCTCTATTGTTCTGGCTTTGGAGCCCGGGGACTATATGGTATAAAAAAAAAGGGGGGGAACCTGGATTGCACATCCTATTACTAAAGATATCAAGAGGTGCTATCATGCTGAGGCTTCTAATACTATGCTGGGGGAAGAGAGATGCAGATGCACACTCTTAGCACTAAGAACACTGATAATAAAAATAATTTAAATAAACCCTCACAATTAACATGGAGTATAATTGAAGTTCTTAGCACACATTTGCGCAAATATGCGGGCCCATGTACCGCGGCCAGGTGACTTCATCACATGGGTCCCTAACATCCCTAATACTATCACATTCTATAAATTTATACAGGACTTACCTCTAAATAGGGCCTTATCAATGTGTGATCTGAAATGCAGTACCCCGGCTAATTAAAACACCTGAGGGTGAATGGGAGGAGTGCCAATCCAGAGGAAGGAAGCCTTGCCTTCCAGTGTACAATATATACACAAATATAGTGGAAAAAGGGGGGAACCTGGATTGCACATCCTATTACTAAAGATATCAAGAGGTTCTATCATGCTGAGGCTTCTAATACTATGCTGGGGGAAGAGAGATGCAGATGCACACTTTTAGCACTAAGAACACTGATAATAAAAATAATTTAAATAAACCCTCACAATTAACATGGAGTATAATTGAAGTTCTTAGCACACATTTGCGCAAATATGCGGGCCCATGTATCGCGGCCAGGTGACTTCATCACATGGGTTCCTAACATCCCTAATACTATCACATTCTATAAATTTATACAGGACTTACCTCTAAATAGGGCCTTATCAATGTGTGATCTGACATATGGTATCCCTGGACATACAGGATGCTTACCTACATATTCCTATTGCCATCTCGCACCAGCAGTACCTTCGGTTTGCTATTAGCAACCTACATTATCAATTCCGGGCCTTGCCTTTTGGACTGACAACAGCTCTGCAAATCTTCACCAAAGTCATGGCGGTGATGACTGCTCTACTCCGCCGTCGGGGTATCAGGATCCTGCCATATCTGGACGACTTGCTGATTCTGGCCAATTCACCAGAAGTTCTCCTCCGTCATCTTGATCTGACGGTCCAGTTTCTGCAAGTCCACGGATGGCTCATCAACTGGAATAAATCATCCCTGGTCCCTGCCCAGAGCATGGTGCACCTGGGGGCACTGTTGGACACTCACAACCAGCAGTTGTTCTCATCCCAGGAGAAGGTCCTGAAGCTTCAGGACAGAATAAGATGCTTCCTGTCTTGCCCGCGTGTGTTGATCCACTTGGCGTTGCAAGTACTAGGCCTCAGGGTGTCTGCTTACGACATAGCAGGGTACGCTCACTTTCATTTCTGCCCTCTCCAGAAACTGATTCTGGCCAAGTGGGACGGCCTGCCTCACCAGATCAGGTCTCGTATGATCTCATTGTCTCCGGAGGTCCGTCTGTCGCTAACGTGGTGACTACAGGACTTGCAGTTGAGCAGGGGCGTCCCTTATGGATCTCCAACTGGGTCCTTCTGATGACGTATGCCAGTCTGATGGGTTGGGGAGCGGTGTTGGAACAACACTCTCTTCTGGGTCGGTGGACCTGGGATGAGTCTCGCCTATGTTCTGAAATTACGGGCAGTGTTCAATGCGCTGACACTAGCCCTGCCTCTGGTATGGAACAAGACTGTTCAAGTACAGTCGGACGCCACCACAGTGGCATACATAAATCATCAAGGCGGCACTCGAAGCCACATGGCAATGTTGGAAGTGTCAAAGATTCTTCGCTGGGCAGAACGCCATCTGCCAGCCATATCGGCAGTGTTTATTCTCGGAGTCCTCAACTGGGTAGTGGACTTCCTCAGTCGTCAGAACGTACACGCCGAAGAGTGGAGCCTTCATCCGGAAGTATTTCAACTCCTAATGGACAAGTGGGGCCTACCAGATGTAGACCTGATGGCATCTCGACACAATCACAAGGTTCCGGTCTTCGGAGCAAGGACAAGGGATCCTCAAGCAGCGTTCGTGGACGCACTGGCAATTCCATTAAACTTTCGGCTGCCGTACGTGTTCCCTCCAGTGTCACTCCTGCCCAGAGTAATAAGGAAGTTCAAGCAAGAAGGAGGAATCCTATTTCTGATCACTCCAGCGTGGCCCAGACGGCATTGGTTCTCAGACCTACAGGGTCTCTCGTTAGAGCATCCTCTTCTGCTTCCACAATGACCAGACCTCCTTGTTCAGGGCCCCTGTGTCTACCACGATTTGGCCTGGCTGGCTTTGACGGCGTGGCTCTTGAAGCTTCAGTCCTGAGAGCCAAAGGTTTTTCTGAGGTGGTCATTCAAACTATTTGTTGAAGGCCCGTAAGCCGGTTTCTGCCCGAATATATCATAGGGTCTGGAATTCTTACTTCACCTGGTGTGCCGCTAAGAATTGTGATGCTTTCAAGTTCAGTACTGCCAATCTTTTGGCTTTTCTGCAACAGGGCCTGGACTTAGGCCTTCGTCTAGCCTCCCTCAAGGTTCATGTTTCTGCATGGTCGTTTTGGTTTCAGAGAAAAATTGTGACTCTTCCTGGTGTTCAAACATTCACTCAGGGTGTTCTTCGGATTCAACCTCCCTATGTTCCTCCTGTGGCTCCTTGGGATTTGTCAGTTGTTCTGAATGCCCTACAAGAGTCTCCGTTTGAACCTCTTGAGGCTGTGGACCTGAAATGGCTTACGCTTAAGGTCTTGTTTTTACTGGCTATTGCCTCTGCTAGACGAGTTTCAGACTTGGGTGCCTTATCCTGTAGGACTCCCTTTCTGATTTTTCACCGTGACCGGGCAGTTCATAGAACGCGCCCTGGTAATCTACCTAAGGTACTGTCTTCTTTCCACCTTAACCAAGAGATTGTGGTTCCGGCCCTTATCTCTCCTGATTTGTCCTCCAAAGAGCGGTCTTTGGATGTGGTACGGGCGCTCCGTATCTATGTGAAGAGGACAGCCTCCATTAGGAAGTCTGATTCTCTCTTTGTACTTTTTGGTTTTCACAAACGTGGCTGACCTGCGAATAAGCAGACCCTGGCTAGATGGATTAGATTGGTGATTGCACAAGCTTATGTACAGGCTGGTCTTCCAGCTCCTGATGCCATCAAAGCCCATTCTACTCGGTCTGTTGGACCTTCTTGGGCGGCCCGCCGTGGTGTGACCCTTGAGCAATTGTGCAAGGCAGCTACGTGGTCCTCAGTGAACACGTTCATAAGGTTCTATGCCTTCGATACTTCCACCTCCCAGGATGATTCCTTTGGACGCTGTGTTCTTGTGCCCGCTACAGTGCGTCCCTTCCCATGAGAAACTGCTTTAGGACATCCCCGATGTTATTCCCTGTGGAATACCAGTGTACCCGGCTGCAGTAAAGGAGATTTATGGTAAGAACTTACCCTTGTTAAATCTCTTTCTGCGAGGTACACTGGATTCCACAGGGCGCCCGCCCTGACGCACTTAGCTTCTTTGGGTTGGTATGGCATTAGCCGCTGATACCTTCTCCTGTCCTGAGAATGTGGTCTGTGGCTACTAACTATTGTCGTCTCTTTTACCTGCTACTGCATTGGACTGGTTAACAAAACTGAGCTCCAGTGCCTGGAGGCGGGGATATAGAGGAGGTGGCGCTATGCATCCTGGGAACAATCAAAGCTTTTAGCCTGTTGGTGCCTCGGATCAAGATCCTACTCTACACTCCGATGTTATTCCCTGTAGAATCCAGTGTACCTTGCAGAAAGAGATTTAACAAGGGTAAGTTCTTACCATAAATCTCCTAATCTATATACATCTATATAAGGCAAATGCCACCAACTCATCACAAAATCTAATGAACCATAAGGACTAGGAACTTGACATTTGGACAGTAGCTTGCTTGTGTTAAGAAGGCACCCACCAAGAATGGATTTTTCAAAATTCCACCCACAAAGTGGTTAAAAGGAGTGACATGATTATTGAGAATCCCTCCTCACAGAGGAGAGTTAAGACAGCCCACCCAGTCGGGGCTATAAAGAATGCATGGTGCTGGCGATACCACGTCGCAGAGGAGGGTGTTAGGGTCTCCTGCCCTGTGCTGCCACGTCGTCATGGCAACTGGGAGACAAGTGCTAGCGGAGTAACCTGAGCGCAGCTGATACTCCGGTTCGGGTCTTTTGCTGTGCAGTGGTTACAGGCATGGGATCCGGTGCTGGTTTTTGTGCTCACAGTCTGTGAGGTCTGAGGGGGGCGTGGACAGCACCTGCTTTATAAGGCCTCTTCTCAGGTTAAGCAGATGCTGCTGAATCTTTGTTGGTTAGTCAGTTCCTGAAAGTTAGCCAGTACTGTGTAGCTTTGTATTTTGTTGTTGCTTACTGCAAATAGGCCTGGTCATTTGGTACTACACTCTGCCAATCCAGACCTAGCAGTAAGACTGGAGTCAGTCGTTTAGCCTGCTGAGGTTCTTTTGCTATTCTGTGAACCCAGCAGGTTTGTGGCTGTACTTTCAGACCTGCCTGCATAATCCTCTCTCACTGTGCAGGGCGTCCATGTGTCAGTTTAGTGGCAGTAAGCTGAACCTGGGCCCTGCAAGTGAGAATTAGGATTGTGGAGACTCTCCTTGTGTCTATTATTCCATCTCTGACCAAGGAGTTTACTGCCACACCCGTTGGTAACCCTTTAGGGTTTTGCTGTTGCCCTTAGCAACAGCATTTCGGGTTCTCTACGTATTAAAACACAACATCTTGCTTTTTCCATCTGAGCATTTCTACTACTAGGGAGACACCCAGTTTCTTAGCCTCTGGGCTTCTCTGTTCACTCTGTGTTGGTTTTGTTACCCTATCACCTTCTGTGTACGTTATGTCATATTTCCCAGTCTGTCTGTGAGTTCATTTGTTTTGCATCCCTCTCTGTTCAGACACCAGTACATTCCTGCAGGCACTGGTGTGTATAACAGTTCAAACACCAGTACATTCCTGCAGGCACTGGTGTGCATAACATATTCAGCAGCCTAATACTCCTGTTGAAATTTTGTGGGAATATGGAGCATACCCCTCAAAATACGTTGCAACAGGTGGTCGATCAGGTGCAGGTCCTGACTCGTCAATTTAATGATTTGTCCATTAAAATGCACACCTCCCAGGCCGCTGGCGGAGCTCCCGCAGCAGCAGCACCTTCAGGGGTTAAGGAGCCGAAAGTAAATCTTCCGGATCGTTTTTCTGGAGATCGCTCGCAGTTCTTTTGTTTCAAGGAGAGCTGCAAGTTATATTTCCAGCTTAGGCCTCAGTCTTCTGGGTCAGAGATTCAGCGGGTGGGCATAGTGATTTCCTTGCTACAAGGAGACCCACAGGTCTGGGCATATGGGTTGCAGCCTGACTGTCCGTCGCTTAAAAGTGTTGATGTTTTTTTTACGGCACTGGGCATGTTGTATGATGACCCTGACAAGACGGCCTCAGCCGAGGCTCAGATTTCGATCCTTAAGCAAGGGCGAAGGCCAGTTGAGGTTTACTGTACGGAGTTTCGGAGGTTGGCCCATGATACCCAGTGGAATGACCCAGCCCTGAGACACCAGTACCGAAGAGGTCTTTCTAACCAGATAAAAGACCAACTGGTACAATATCCCTTGCCTGATAGCTTGGATCAGCTCATGCAGTTATCCATCCGGGTGGATAGACGGCTGAGAGAGCGTAGGCTTGAAAGGGAGACCGAGGTTTCCTTCTTTCCCAAGGGAACCTCAGACTCTGAGGAATTTTCCAAGGAGCCTATGCAGATTGGGGCTACCCGCCTCTCCTCGCGTGAGAAGACGCGGAGGAGACAGCAGGGGTTGTGTTTGTACTGTGGGAATAAGGGTCATGTGGTAGTATCATGCCCAGAAAAGCCGGAAAACTTCAGGGCCTGAGGGTGATGGGAAATATCCTGTCAGGCCAGAAGTCAGAATTTCCCAAGAAGACTTTTATCATTCCGGTGACCTTGAAGATCCTCGGTCAAACTGTCAAGACTGAGGCCTTTGTGGACAGTGGGGCCGACGGGGTTTTTATGGACCGCCAATTCGCCCTGAAACACTCTGTTTCCTTAGTACCCTTGGCGTCGGAAATTGAGATTTGTGGGTTAAACGGGGAACAATTATCCCAGGGTAAAATTACCTCTTGCACTAGCCAGATTTCTTTGTTTATTGGAGCCACACACTCTGAAAAATTGTCCTTTTATGTGACTGTCTGTACTTTTGCCCCATTGGTGTTGGGGTTACCCTGGTTAAGGGCCCACAATCCTCAATTTGACTGGGTCTCTGGGGAGATTCTTAGTTGTGGTACTGATTGTTTCAGGAGTTGCTTGAGCCTTCCAGTCAGGCACTCGCAGCTAAGTTTGCCAGGATTGCCAGGGTGTTATGCAGATTTTGCGGACGTGTTCTCCAAAAAAGTTGCAGAGGTACTACCTCCCCATCGCCCCTATGACTGTGCCATTGATTTGTTGCCGAATGCTAAGCTTCCCAAGAGCAGGTTGTACTCCCTGTCACGTCCTGAGACTCAGGCTATGGCAGAGTACATTAAGGAGAACTTGGCTAAAGGATTTATCAGACCTTCACAGTCTCCAGTTGGGTCGGGGTTCTTCTTCGTGGGTAAAAAGGACGGTTCATTGCGACCCTGCATTGACTTCAGGGAATTGAACCGTATCACGATTAAAAACTCATACCCACTGCCTCTCATTTCGGTCTTGTTTGATCAGCTTCGTACTGCCACCATTTTTTCTAAGATTGACCTACGCGGTGCGTACAATCTAATCCGAATAAGAGAGGGGGATGAATGGAAGACTGCCTTTAATACCCACTCAGGGCATTATGAATATTTGGTGATGCCTTTTGGGCTCTGTAATGCCCCGGCAGTCTTCCAGGATTTCATGAACGATGTACTCAGGGAATATTTGGATAGATTCTTAGTTGTATACTTAGATGACATCCTAATCTTCTCCCATTCCCTGGAGGAACATCGGAAGCATGTACGCTTAGTCCTCCAGAAACTCAGAGACCACCGGCTTGGGGCGAAGCTGGAGAAGTGCGAATTTGAAGTTCAGCAAATCGCATTTCTAGGATATATTATCTCCCCAGAAGGTTTCCAAATGGAGGGTTCCAAGGTACAGGCAGTCCTGGATTGGGTGCAGCCCACTAGTTTGAAGGCGCTTCAGCGTTTCCTGGGCTTTGCAAATTTTTATAGACGATTTATCGCTGGATTTTCGTCTATAGTGGCGCCCTTGGTGGCACTCACTAAGAAAGGGGCGGATGTTGCTCACTGGTCTCGTGAGGCCAAAGCGGCTTTTGCCCGTCTCAAAAGGGCATTTGTCTCGGCCAAGGTGCTGCGACACCCAGATCCAGAGCGTCCTTTTGTGGTGGAGGTGGATGCCTCTGAGATGGGTATTGGGGCAGTGCTCTCTCAGATGGGAGTGTCTGATAATCGCCTTCATCCCTGTGCTTACTTTTCCCGTAAATTTTCGCCTGCCGAGATGAATTATGACGTGGGTAACCGGGAATTGTTGGCTATTAAGGATGCACTCGAGGAGTGGAGACACTGGCTTGAGGGGGCTAAGTTTGTGGTCTCAATTCTCACCGACCATAAGAATTTGGCATATTTAGAGTCAGCGAAGCGTCTCAATGCCAGGCAGGCACGATGGGCTTTGTTTTTTGCTCGCTTTAATTTTTTGATAACATATCGCCCTGGGTCAAAAAACATCAAGGCTGATGCGCTCTCGCGGAGTTTTGCTCCAATCCAGGAGACCACCGAGGAGCCGTTGCCCATTGTGTCCCCATCATGTATTAAAGTGGGCATTACCCAGGACCTCTTGTCATTAGTCCTTAGAGCACAGGAGCAGGCTCCTCCAGACCTTCCGGTAGGTCTTTTGTTTGTGCCTCCTAGGTTAAGACAGCGAGTGTTCCTGGAATTCCATGCCAAGAAGTCGGCAGGTCACCCGGGTATTGCCAGAACTCGGGAGTTGCTATCTTGGGCGGTGTGGTGGCCCTCGGTGGCTAAGGATGTGGATCAGTGGGTTCGGGCATGTGACATCTGTGCCCGAAATAAGACTCCTAGAGGGGTTCCTGTTGGCCCATTACATCCACTCTCTATTCCATCTAAGCCATGGACCCACATTTCAATGGATTTTGTTGTGGACTTGCCCAAATCCTCTGGGATGACAGCCATCTGGGTTGTCGTTGACAGGTTTTCGAAGATGGCGCACTTCGTTCCACTGGTTGGGCTGCCATCGGCCAGACGCCTGTCTGAATTATTTATGCTGCATGTTGTGCGCCTTCACGGGTTGCCACTTGATGTGGTCTCTGACCGCGGATCCCAGTTTGTGGCCAAATTCTGGAGGGCATTTTGTTCCGATCTCCAGATTTCTGTCAGCTTGTCGTCAGGCTACCATCCGCAGTCTAATGGGCAGACTGAAAGGGTGAACCAGACCTTGGAGCAGTTCCTCAGGTGTTATGTCTCCAAGTGTCAGACTGACTGGGTTGCTCATCTGTCAATGGCGGAGTTTGCCTATAACAACGCGGCTCACTCTGCTACAGGGATCTCTCCCTTCCTTTGTGTGTATGGGCATCATCCTAAGGCCAATTCTTTTGACCCCCTGGACTCCACGCCTGGTGGTTCCTCTGTCGTTTCGGTCCTTAGAGGTATTTGGAGGAAAGTGAAGAAAGCCCTTGTGTCTGTGTCATTAGTGACCAAAAGGGTTTTTGATAAGCGGAAAAGACCCTGCAGCTTCAAATTAGGAGACTTCGTCTGGTTGTCTACCAAGAATTTGAAGTTGAAACAGCCATCTCATAAGTTAGGCCCCCGGTTCATCGGCCCTTATAAGATCACCAGGGTTATCAATCCGGTGGCATTTCAGTTAGATCTGCCCCGTTCTTTGGGTATCAATAAAACATTTCATTGTTCCCTTTTAAAACGGGCGATTAGTAATCCTTCTTCCAGAGGAAGACCTTCCCCTCTTCTGATACGTGGCCAGAGGGAGTTTGTTGTTGAAAGGATTCTTGACTCCAAGATGGTTCGGGGTCGGCTGTCATTTTTGGTGCACTGGAAGGGGTATGGCCCGGAGGAGCGGTCGTGGGTGCGCAGTTGTGATCTTCATGCCCCCAGACTGATACGCTCTTTCTTCTCGCAGTTCCCCGATAAACCCGGTGGTAGGGGTTCTTTGACCCCTCGTCAGAGGGGGGGTACTGTTAGGGTCTCCTGCCCTGTGCTGCCACGTCGTCATGGCAACCGGGAGACAAGTGCTAGCGGAGTAACCTGAGCGCAGCTGATACTCCGGTTCGGGTCTTTTGCTGTGCAGTGGTTACAGGCATGGGATTCGGTGCTGGTTTTTGTGCTCACAGTCTGTGAGGTCTGAGGGGGGCGTGGACAGCACCTGCTTTATAAGGCCTCTTCTCAGGTTAAGCAGATGCTGCTGAATCTTTGTTGGTTAGTCAGTTCCTGAAAGTTAGCCAGTACTGTGTAGCTTTGTATTTTGTTGTTGCTTACTGCAAATAGGCCTGGTCATTTGGTACTACACTCTGCCAATCCAGACCTAGCAGTAAGACTGGAGTCAGTCGTTTAGCCTGCTGAGGTTCTTTTGCTATTCTGTGAACCCAGCAGGTTTGTGGCTGTACTTTCAGACCTGCCTGCATAATCCTCTCTCACTGTGCAGGGCGTCCATGTGTCAGTTTAGTGGCAGTAAGCTGAACCTGGGCCCTGCAAGTGAGAATTAGGATTGTGGAGACTCTCCTTGTGTCTATTATTCCATCTCTGACCAAGGAGTTTACTGCCACACCCGTTGGTAACCCTTTAGGGTTTTGCTGTTGCCCTTAGCAACAGCATTTCGGGTTCTCTACGTATTAAAACACAACATCTTGCTTTTTCCATCTGAGCATTTCTAATACTAGGGAGACACCCAGTTTCTTAGCCTCTGGGCTTCTCTGTTCACTCTGTGTTGGTTTTGTTACCCTATCACCTTCTGTGTACGTTATGTCATATTTCCCAGTCTGTCTGTGAGTTCATTTGTTTTGCATTCCTCTCTGTTCAGACACCAGTACATTCCTGCAGGCACTGGTGTGTATAACAGTTCAAACACCAGTACATTCCTGCAGGCACTGGTGTGCATAACAGAGGGAGGACACAATGCTCTGTTCCTGGACTTTCTTGCCAGTGGCAGAGCAGTCCATTATTCAAATAGGGGAGCCACATCAACTACCACCCCTAAACACTGTCAAACATCGCTGGGTGTGGCTCCTTTATTTGAATAATGGACTGCTCTGCCACTGGCAAGGCAGTCCAGCCTTATGGTTCAGGAGATTTTGCGATGTCAGTGGTATTTGCCTTTTAAATATATAGATTTCAGATACAAGTACTTTACCAACCTATTTCTACTATGGAAATAGTGGAGGTCATTCCGAGTTGATCGTAGCAGTGCTAAATTTAGCACAGCTACGATCACCTTCCTAGACTTGCGGGGGGACGACCAGCACAGGGCTAGTTAACCCCGCATGTCAGTCCGCTCCCCCCCCCACAAGTACAAAAGCATCACACAGCGGCAATGCTTTTGTACTTGAAGAGTAACTCTCGGCCAGTGCAGCTCCTGCAGCTGGCCGGGAGTTACTAGTCACTGCCCCGGGTTGCAGCCGCTGCGCCCCCCCCCCCCCCACGCACGGCCTGGCCACGCCTGTTAATCAGGCAGAGGTGATCGCTAGGTATCGAAGGCCACGTAGTTCCGACCCGATCACTGCGAACAACTGCAGCGTACGATCGGGTCAGAATGACCCCCCGTGTCTTAGAGGTGAATCTGTCACTTGAACTAAACATTGCCAAACCTCTCAGAGAGCAATAGGAGGAAATGAGAGATCAATATTTTGACTCTTACATGCATTAAACAAAAGCTTGAAATCAACTGCTTATCTGCTGTGTAAAGGGTACCGACAGCTCTCCCACTGACCTTAAGTGTTGTGTGAAAATCTTTACCTCAAAAGGAGGAGCCCTAAGGAGTGCGAGAAGCTAAGCAAGGAGACCTAGGGCCCTTTGGAATAGAAACAGCCTATCCCTGCAAACCTTACATATTTAACATATAGTGGGTGGAGCTTGGCCTGTCATCCCAGCATTTACAGGGCATCAGAAGTGGGACAGGACAGAGAAGGAGGCAGATTATTCTCAAAACCAGCCCTTTGACAGCATCAATCCGGGGAAATCCCACCCAGAGGTGTTGCCTGACAAAGACATATGTAATAAAATTTAAAAGCAGTACTAAATTTTCTTAAATACCTGCGCTTTTCATCTCTGTGATTATACTTGAAATTCCAATGCGAAGCACTGGTATTTGGGTAGAGTGTGTGTGTGTGTGTGTGTGTGTGTGTGTGTGTGTGTGTGTGTGTGTGTGTGTGTGTGTGTGTGTGTGTGTGTAGATAGATAGATAGATAGATAGATAGATAGATAGATAGATTTTCGTCAGGAATACAGATTGAAACATTGATATTTCATCCATGGGGTCTGTGTCTTCTTTATCAAGTCGTCCTGAGTGCTGCCTATGTTGCTATGTTTATGGTGAATGACCGTTTTGGGCCAAATACATCTGGAGTGCACCTGACGCAAGTATATGCTGCTTAAACCCATTGAAGTGTCGGCTCTTGTGTGTGTGCGTGTGTATAATATATATATATATATATATATATATATATATATATATATATATATAGTCCATGCAGGTAGCCCGGCACTCCGCTGTCCCCCACAGGGGATAAATGCTCCGGTGCCTTCCTAGGGCTGTGCTTACCCCAATGTAAACTGGAAAGTGTCGGCGGCACTCAGAGTCTGTACACACTCGATCAATGTGAAAAAGCCATGTGCATTTATTGACGTTTCGGAGGGCGAACCTCCTTCCTCAGAACACTGCAGTGGTTTTGCAGTGTTCTGAGGAAGGAGGCTCGCCCTCCGAAACGTCAATAAATGCACATGGCTTTTTCACGTTGATCGAGTGTATATATATATATATATATATATATATATATACACCCACACACAAACATTGAATAACTATTTAATCCTAACTTCTTAAATTGGACTAATATTTTTAGACTCAAGATATACCACACCTGGTGGTTCCCTGGCAGTAATTTAAAACCACAAATCCTACACTTTCCATTTGTTTATTAATCATCTGCAATACTTTGTTAAAGGCAGACATTTATTAGCGGTCTGGGTTGCAACTCATTTCAAGTCTAGATGAAAACAAGATTTTCGGTACCTCATTTGCGTGAAGCAATGATGGGATGGGATTAGATGCGATTTTGGGGAAGATTTGCATAATCTATCATGTTTCTTAATGAATGGCATTCAAGGGAAAAAATATCCATTACTGGATGCACTTGAGAGTTGTCCCATGTTTCCTCTGCTTTTCAACTTTGCATTAAACCTAATACTTAAGGGCCTTCAGGGGTGGTGGAGGAGAGGAACCAGATCAAAGATAACAATGACAATAGACAACATTTATTATTAAAACTCAATGGAGATTCTTTGACCCCTGATGGAGAGGAATGAGGAGTTTGGCAGCAGCTCAGGGTTTACAGTAAACTTGACTATACTGGGCTAGGATTACCAATATTAAATAGGCAAAGCCAACCATAATCTAGGAATCCAGCTACTCAAAAATCATACTTTTTCTATATTTGGTTTCACTAGAATTACAAGAAGCACAAATATGTACATTAACGAGTGGAGTTAACTCCAATAATCTTACCTGGTGAGACCAAACCTCATTAGTTACATCTTCAACTGATATCAATTGTGAATTGAATCCTCCTCTCTCCTCATCAACAGGTAAACCTATTCAGATCACAACTGCAGTCAATTTCAACTATTGTTAATGAAGTATTACTAGGATCAACTACTATAGGCCCTCATTCCGAGTTGTTCGCAGCAGTTCATCGCATCGCAAACGGCGGAAATCCGCAAACTGCGCATGCGCGGGTGCTGAACAGCGCGTGCGCAAAGGCAGCGATACGACGCTTGTGCAAAAGTACTATCAGAAATTTCTCTCTTACTACACCACCGAAAACAGGGAGTGACGAAGGCGTGACAGAGGCGCGGCTTCGCAATCTGACGACATGGGCGTGAAAGTGGGCGTCTAGTGTGGGAGTATGCAACCAGCAGTAGGCGTGTTTTGAGCAGAAATGCGTTTCCGATGGTAAACTTAACACAACAAATGTTTGCTATCTTGACGCAGCATAGGAGTAGGTCTGCAGTTACTCTGCATTTGCGAAGTACTGTTACAAGTGTGTATGCAATAATTAGCAGTTAATTTGAGAGCCCATTCATCTGTTGTCCAATTACTTCCTAAACACTGCTCTGCTGAAATACTGCAAACAGCAATTGTGTGGACACATTACATGTTTATTGTAAGCACCTATAAATCTGACACGCTGCCAAATAAGGCATGATTTGTTTTAGTTATTAGCTAAACATTGATGTTAAATGCATGTTTTAATTTTGTCTTAAATACTACCAAATGCAAACAAGTGGAATTAACCAAACTTCAAAACTACATCAGCAACATCTAAACTACATAAAAATATTCCTTTGTATATCACAACTATCATGAGCAACATAATGCAGCATACACTTTTTTTTTAAATGTTTAACTTTGGTTCGAATATCTGACAATGTTTAATATTATTTCATGTTGCCCCTAGTAACCCAAGAACCTAGTTGTAAATACTATTTTAATATGGCCATTAAAGTGTTGTGCAAGGCATACCTGTTGCATTTTGAAAGATGCAATGTTTGTATGAATAATCGGATTGTTCCCTTGTTCCACAAGTGTCTATATGCCATGCTAAACTTTACTGGGCTAAGTTTTACATAATGCATTAACTTTAATAAAGTACACAAACAAAATGTTTAAAAATATTTTTTTACTGCAAAAATATATTCATTGGTCCAAACAACATGGCTACAGGTGAGTATCACAGGCAAAGATGGACAAAGCAGCAAGCAGATGCCACGGACACAAATCACATAGCAGAACCCAGTACTAGGGAAACTCCATCTTCTGACAAAATAATAATTTTAATGTTAATAAATAATATGGTGTGAACACCCAGCCAGACATATTTTTTTGGGGAACTGAGTTAGATTCTGGAGCCAACACACAAACACAACAATACACAGCACGCTAGGAAGAGGAAGATGGCTCTGGTGTACAGGAAAAAAAGCTCACAGGCTACAATATACCAAAACAGAAATGTATCTTTTCACTAAGAGGGAGTTTGCCATTCTGGCCACACAAGCCAACACAAAAAATACATTGAGCCAACATGAAAAACATGGGTGCTGCCCATCTGGAGAGACATCACTTTCTCTTTTTTTCCCGCCTAATGATGTTCTTCCTGGCTTGGTCTGTGAAGCGACCTTCGAGGGCCCTGCCCAGTGGGATGTTCTTCCTGGGCAGAGGGAGGGGAGGGAGCAGATGTGGCTGGCTCTCTGCCACTGTGGGCAAGGGAGACAGCGATGTCCTGGAGCCCTTGCAAGATGGAATTTGCAACGTCTTTGAAGGAGGAGGCGAGTTGCTCTTGGCCCTGCCTGATCTTTGCCAGACCTTGGCAGAGTTGAGCTACACCTTGCTCCACACTGGTTCTGTGCTCAGTGAGCCGGACAGGTATCTGGCTAACCTCCCGGAGCATACTGTCTTGAAACGCATTCAGGCTCTCACCATACCTTGCTATTTCAGACAGGATGGCCGGGATAGCAGAGGGTTGGGTGGGGGGTCCAGTTGGAATCTGGATTGGTGGGATTTGTGGTCCCACAGTGCCAGAGTCACTAGGTCCCTCCACCTCAGCCTCAGCAACATAACCCTCCTCTGACTCTACCTGCTCACCCACCTGTGCTGTGTTATGTTCAAAGGAAATAGAAGAATGAGTGGAAAAATATTTATTCAATTAAACATGAGACTTTTTGAACCACTTAATTAGTTGTTTATGAATATGTGTATAAACTTACCTGGCAAGTCATGTGCCGTCAGTATTTCAGGCAGGTCCGTGTCCATATGAGACACCCCTACCCCCTCCTCGTAACTGACACAGTCCATCGCCATCTCCTCAAGTTCTGTGTACTCCACAGTGGCAGCTGGTCCTCCCCCTGTTGCCCTCGAGGCATTCCACTCCGCAGACCTCTTGCCCTTCAGGCGGGATTTGAAGTCGGCCCAACTACATATGTGGGGAAAAATAGGGGCAAGGTAGAGTAAAATAATGAATACCTGCCTTAATATATAGTACACATGTTATGCATTTGGTTGCTATAGGCAACATCACATCTAACTAACTTTTTAAGAATACTTGGCACAGATAATGGACTGGCAATATACACTTACCGTCTTCGAACTTCCTGTGATGTTCGGACTATTGAGCCGACTTCATTAACAGAATGAGTGATGTCCCTCCAGATTCTATCTTTGGTTGCAGCACCCATGTTTTTTGGTCCTCGATGTATTTTTGACATGGCCTGTGTGACCAAAACACGCAACTCCCTCTTAGTGAATGCGGGCTGCCTTTTTTTTCTCTTTGAAGTTCCTGTGAGCTTTGGTCCTGTTCCTCCTCACCATCTTCCTCTTCACTAGCTGCTTGTGTAGTTTGTGTGGCTAATGCTGAATCTCCCTCAGTTACCCCAGTATGTATGTCTGAAAGGGTATCCTCTCCTAACTGCTGGGTATCAGAAGTTGGAATGTCTCTAGTACTGGGTCCTGCTACATCAGAATCCACCTCTGCGGATTCCATCATCTGCCTACGCAATGCTAGGCGCCTTTGTGTCAATGCGGACATCTGCTGCTGCACGCGGTCCATCTCTGCTGCCAACTGCTCACGAGTAGCCATGTTGCTAGTGGCATGTCTGTTTGCACAGGTGTGTAGCTATTTATAGCTGCGTGTCCATTGCGGTAATTCACACAGGTGTAAATTATGCTAATTCTGTGACTGATTGTACTGCTTATTTAACAGTCTGGATTGCAGCCTGTGTGAGTGGGTGTATGATGCCAGAAGCAGCTTTGTGCTCTTTCAGAGAAGGAGGTCGTGTTTGCTCCAACTTTGCTGAGTTTTTTTTTTCAGTATATTGCAGACAGATGGGCGTTTGTTAGCTTAAAAAATTATTAATGTTGTGTTGCGTAGTGCGTATTTTTTGCTAAGTTTCTTTTGTTAGTATTACTAAATTAGGCAATTACCAAACCAAGTATGTATGGGTGTGCAATGGAAGTTTCTACTTTTTAAAACAGGGTATAACTATTTTGGTGGATAACTGTTTGACATATAAATGGATTCTTATGGCATATGTTAGATTTTTGTTACCTGTACTTTACAGTGTGTCTGTTCTATTGTTCACACTGGACACTTTATTTATTAGACTCCTTTTCTGTCTCTTGTAGGTGTCTCTGTGAATATTATTTTGGGTTCATTTTGTAAGCCAAGTGGGCTATTTTCATTTAAGTTTCCAACCCCAATTGGCTGCCTTTACATATTGAGCAGGTAAGTAGCCTATCTCAGTGTGTCCTACTGTTTGTTGCAAGTGTCTATCTGATCTCTTAGACTCCTTTTCTGTCTCTTGTAGGTGTCTCTGTGAATATTATTTTGGGTTAATTTTGTAAGCCAAGTGGGCTATTTTCATTTAAAAAAGGGTGTGTGCTCACTCTACAATGGCGCTGGTCTCTCTTACGGTCACCTATGTATGTGGATAATACCAAGGTGTGAAAGTGTATGTTGAAACACACTGGTATGGTAAATAAAATGGAATTTAATACAATACTAGCATACAATGTCTAAAAACAAGCAATACATAAAAAAACAAGTGGACTAGGAACAGGCCATGGGGGGAATGTGATCCTACCGATGCAGGTGGAGGAGCCGCAGGTGTCAAATATAGGCAGGGTACCCCGGGAAATACCCTGCTGGTGGCTCCTCTGATCGAATTCCCTTCCAGGCAATCAGGAAAACAGTCCGCCAAATGTCCAGGGGGTGGGCAGTGCCACAAGGTATCTCCAACGCGTTTCGGGACAGCCTGGTCCCTTCTTCAAGGCAAGATACCTTTGTGGCTTGATGGGGATCCTTTTAAATGTCTTTTAGCCAGTGGAAAACGGCCGAAAATGGCAGGAAAAGGTCACTTCCTGTCCAGACCGGAAGTGACGTTTGCGGTCCATTCAAAGGATGTTTTGACCGTAAATGATGTCAGAAATGCGTTCCACAGTGTCCATTGCTCTCTCCTAAGAAGATATCAGCTTCTATGAGTGGGAAAAGTGGTGGACAATCGTTCTTGATGGTCATTAGACAGCATTTTGATTGTTTCCAATACAAATAAACAGAAATTATAACCGGAATTAATATTCAAATATGTCCCATGATGTCCTTTATTAGCTTGAAGGAGAGGTAAACTTATATAGATGTCCGGTGAAAGGGATGGATCACAGTTCTTTCGTAGTGGTCGTAGAATGGCATTCTCATGTAGAAACAATGTAGTTCCCCATTGACATGAAAAAAAGGAAATACAACAATAAATAAATAATGGGAATAAATTATTCTAAGTAAGGTATACACCTGAAAAAAGAAGGGCCATTAAGCATGACTAAGTGGTGATGGATAGAAGATGTGGCTGGTATGATGTTAAAGAAACCATTTGATTTCAAAGTCTTGATTAAGACCATTGGGGGAAAGTGTTTGGAAATATTTTCATTTAAGTTTCCAACCCCAATTGGCTGCCTTTACATATTGAGCAGGTAAGTAGCCTATCTCAGTGTGTCCTGCTGTTTGTTGCAAGTGTCTATCTGATCTATTAGACTCCTTTTCTGTCTCTTGTAGGTGTGTTTTTTTTTAGTTTTAAAAGCATTTACTTTTGTCAAGGTTTGGCTGATTTTTGCTGTATTTGCAAATAAAGGCCACCAGTATTAATGTAGCATATGTGTTTTGTGTTTTTTTTGCAATTTGTTTTGTATTTGTTTTCATAAAATGAGTCATACTTATTTTCAATACTATATATTGTTGCATTCATTAAATGGGTAGTGTTGTTTTGCATTTTGGAAATTTAATTTGTGATGTGAACCTATGTTGTGGAGAATTAGCTAATTTTTTTGTTTTTGTTTTTTTTGGATCCTAATGAAATTTTTAAGAAATGGAGTACGCACAAGCAGTAAGTTAACACCCATACACTTTTATTTTGAATATGGATGACAATGTTTATTTTACATTTGTTTTTTGGTGTCATGATTCTTACCTTCTTTTTAAGTTGGTGATGTCTATCCATGTCGGTGCGGAAGCACTCCCACCCCAACCCACAGAACCACTCCCACCCCAACCGCCGCAAGCCCTCCAACACCAACCGGCTCCTCATCATCCAAGGCAACGGTGGCGTGCTAGGCCACCAATTTTCCGTACCCGTGTCCTTCTTTTTGGGATGCCTGATGATGTAGTGTTGCGTAGATACAGACTGCCACCTCATCTAATCCTAGACACTCTCTCCATAATAGAGAGTGATATAGAACAATCCATTAGGTATCCTACAGCAATACCAGCATTGACACAATTCCTTGCTGTGTTACATTTTGTGGCCACTGGTTCATACCAGCATGTTGTGGGAGATCTGGTTGGCATGTCGCAGGGCCAGTTCAGTAAGGTCCTGCGGCGTGTCAGCCAGGCTTTCCTTAAGAGAGTGAAGCAATTTATTTCTATGCCTTTGGATGTTGGTGCCCTGGATGTGGTGAAGCGGCAATTTGAGGAAGGTGGTAGTCGCTTTCCACACGTTATTGGGTTTGTGGATGGCACACATGTAGCTATTGTACCACCAAGACATAATGAAGAAATTTTTCGAAACAGGAAACTTTCATTCTCTGAATGTAATGGTTGTTTGTGGGCCATCCCTCCAGATCCTGTCCCTGAATGCTAAGTTCCCAGGGAACTCCCATGATGCCCATGTCATTAGACAATCAGGGATATGGCAGAGATTAAGATCGATGGAAGGACAAGACATGTGGTTATTGGGTGAGTATTGTTGCATATTTGTGTTTTATTTTTTTTAAATAAAATTTTAATTATAAAATATAATTTTTTTTCTTTTATTCTCATCCAACAGGAGACCGTGGATATCCTTGCACCCCCTGGCTCATGACTCCTTACAGTAAGCCCAGGCCAGGACCACAGACGGCATTTAACTCCGCGCTTACTGCCACTAGACAGCTGGTGGAGCGCACGATTGGTGTCCTTAAAGGGCGCTTTTGTGTGCTCCACCGCACTGGTGGCGACATCATGTATTCGCCGGAGATGGTAAGTAAAATTGTGGTCCTGTGCGCTATCCTACATAACATCGCTGTAAGGAGTCGCGTTGAGCTTCCTCAAACAGAGGAATTGCCTGATGAGGAGCAAGGGTTTGGGCGGACAGTCGGTGGGGGGAGTGTTTCCCGGAGGGGAAACGAAGTAAGGGCACGCATTGTGCGGGATTATTTCAGGTATAGTGATTTTTTACATATTTTATAAAGATTTTCCAAAGTCACTGTATGTTTATGTTCAGTTTGCTCTGATGTCATTTAGGTAGCTATTGAAAGTTCATAGTGTAATTGTTTTGGTGTGTGTGTCTATATTATTCGTTGTTTGTTAAAATTCTTACATATTAACCTTACAATGTATTATGAAACAATCTGCTGTGGTTTTTTTTTTTGTATTATATTTACTTTGCATAATTGGTGTAATAACTGTTTGATTATTGTTTTTTTTTTTTTTTTTGGTGCTTCTGTTTTCATTACAAAATACACAACATATGATCCTAAATGTTGTAAACTTTGTGACTTTGTGCAGCTGATTGTTCTTGGCAAATGTGGTGAGTACACAGATTGTAACAATTAATTTTCCAAAAATGTGAGTGTGTGTGTGTATGTGAGTGTGTATGTTTAATTGTGAGTGTACGTATTTTTTGGATGTTCTTCCGCGACTGCGAATTTCCGCTATAGCGCACTACCCCTGTCCTTCACAGCAATGCACAAATCAATAAAGTTTATGCAATGCACACATCAATAAAGTTTATTAGATGACACCATAAATCTACCACCAATCACATGCCACCACACACTATAAATATAAGCCCATATATGGAAAACGCCATTGCCATCATGCGTGCAGCAGCTTTTACCCGCCGCGAGCTGCGCGTTCTGGTGGCAGTAATGGACCGCCGCGTAGGCCGCGCAGGGCCCTTTATCCCAAATAGGGTAAAGCGCGAGGCCTACGCGGAGGTCCGCCGCGTATTGAGAACCCGCGTCCGCAGCAGGAGGACCATCATTCAACTGGAGAGGCGCTGGAGCGACCTCCGCAGACGTACGCCGGACCTGTTGGCGGAGCTCTGCCAACAAATCCGTGACTTACGTAGGCGCAGTAAGTAAAATATTATAGTAAATAACAGAATTTTAGCACAAACTTTGCCTACTTACACTAACAGAGTGTGAAAATTTGCACAATTACACTAAACTATTGTAGAATAAACATGACACAGTGTGTGTGGGTAGGGCAAGCAGTACTGACTGTGTAGAAAGGTGCTTCTGCAAAAGTGAATGTTGTTGTGCAGAGTTGCTACACAGCCTGTCAACTTAACCCAATAACTTGCTCAGTGGGTTTAATTTTCTAATGTGGGAGGTTTTTGGTACTGGTGATGTTGCCTATATCAAACAATCAGATTCTATATATTATCTGATAGAAGCAGCTTAATAAATGTTACGTATAATCTGATTGGTTGCTATGGGCAACATCACCAGTTTTAACATTATAAAAAATTATTAATGTTACCCCTGTCTCTTTAACATGGGACAGAACAGAGTAATAGGAATATGCTGATGTTAAAAATTTATATGCTACAACCTAAATATTACATTTGTCATTCTAGGGCGAGCACAACAGCAAGCTGCAGATGCTGCTGGGAGCCCACACCAGTCCCCTTCTCAGGCCCCCTCCCCTTCTGTTGCCCCACCCCCCTCTTCTTCCCACGCCCCTTCTCAGGCCCCCTCCCCTTCTGTCTCCCCATCACCTCTTCTTCCCACGCCCCCTCTCCGGCCACCTCACCCTCTCCGGCCACCTCACCCTGTCCGGCCCAATCCCACTCTCTTTCCCAATCCCCCTCTCCGGCCCAATCCCACTCTCTTTCCCAATCCCCCTCTCCCGACCAATCACCCTCTCCGGCCCAATACACCTATCTTTCACAATTCACCTCTCTGCCCCCCTCCCCCTCTGTGTCCCAAAAATCCTCTCCACCACCCTCACCCTATCATTCTCAAACCCCCTCTGTAAGGTCCTCCCCCTTCCATCCTCTTACAGAAATAGACCCTCCTTCCCCCATCCTGCCTCATTCCCCCATCCAGCCCACATCCCCCATCCAGCCAACAACACCAATCCAGTGTACATCCCCCAGCCAGCCACCTTCGCCACCATCCGAATGGGCAGCAGAGGCCCCGGAGCCACTTGAGGGAGGTGGGCAAGTGGCAGAGGAGAGTAAGTTCACACACATTCCTTTTTTTTTTTTAAACCACAAATTCAAATAAATGCAGTGTTGTACTGTAGGCAATCTTTTGTCAAGGTTAAATGCTTGTCTTCTTCATCATGGTATGGATGATGCATTTACATTTGTGTGAGGAACATTATATGTACAGTGTCTACATCTGCAATGTTAAGGATGCCCACTCTGGGTCGCCAATCACTATGTCGACAGGTTTGGCTGCACAACAGGGTTTGTATGTGATACATTATATGCCAAACATTTAGACCTGAGTGGTACTTTTTGTGTGGTTTTACTTTTACAATTGTGCCTGGGTATTGCAATATTTTCTCATTAAAGTCGCAGGAGTCAGTTTGTTAGGCAGGCTAAGGACACAGTGATTTGTGTTGTTAAAGTTACACTCCTACTATTTAGGATTTATACATTTAGAAAGATGTTAGACCTTATGTTGTAAGGCAGGCTTTCATGGAGTGTGGGCATGCTACGATATGTGGTCCTTCTGAAGATGTGGATATGCAGTGTGATGATGCAGGGCCAAAAACAAAAAAGAAAAGACTGCTTCACTCCAGATGTGAATGAATCCCTGCATGAGGCTACATTTACTAAGATGGTATTACAATTTAATTTGGAATTTTGGCCATAGCAACCAAGCAGATCATACTTTTCCATTATTTTGCACCTTCTACAAGATAATATGTTGATTTTGATTGGTTGCTATGGGTAACATTCCATCTACAATATAACTCCCATATTACTGTATGTACCCCATGGTGTCGTACACTTTGTTTAAGTAAAAAAAAAAAAACCTTGCTGAGCAGGCTTGTGTGTTGTTCTGCTAAAGTTTTCTCATTAAAACATCCATGATGTAGTTACTTGGCCATTAAAGCAGGCCTGTCCAATCTGCGGCCCTCCAGCTGTTGAAAAACTACACATCCCAGCATGGCCAGACACAGCTTTTGCATTCTCTGACAGCAAAACTGGGTCAAGGCATGCTGGGATATGTATTTTACAAACAGCTGGAGGTCCGCAGTTTGGACATGCCTGCATTAAAGTGTGCTTTGTGCCTTGTTTGTATAATAGGTAATGTGAGGAAGTTATTAATGTTTATTTTGCATCTTAATTTCAGATGTTGCGGTTGGAGATCCCACAAGTTTGGGCGAAATTCTGGCCAGCATGCGCCAGCAACTACAAAATTTACTGGCAACAGTGGATTTGATGGAAAAATTTGTTTAAAAAAAAAAATATGTAAAAAAATTTTGTTTAAAAAAAACAGCAAAAAAAATAAAATAAACAATTTTGATTCAAGTTAATCGGGTGTTGTGTTTATTTATGCAATAAAGGAACTGCAGATTGCCTAGCAGAAATTGGTTAGCTTAAACATTTCTGACATGTAACTTAAGAATGTGAATTTAAAATTTATACCGAAAATAAACATTAAAAATAGTTAGGAGCTTATTGATTTTAAAAACATGTTAACACATTTATTCACACACTACACCTCTCCAAAAAAAAACAAGCCACATTTCCCACATCTATATTAAAAAAAACTTATTTACAATGTTAATGGCCAATTATGCCTACAAAGTGTTCTTCAGGTATTATTTGTAGACTTAATTGGTCATGACCATTAACAATCATTACACTAATTGGATTCGTAATTGAGGAAGGCTTGTGGAGCCTTATTTAACTTAAAAGTGAAAAAAAAACCCATTGCTGTGCGTTTTTTTACCAAAAGCGTGTGCAATTTTAAGAGGAATGTGTAAATCTACGAGAAGTTAGGTTTTTTACGATGAGGTTTGTGGTATTGCGATGGGTTCGCATTAGTGCAATGTCATTTGGCATACGCCCACTTTGTGTAATACTGCGGACGAATTAGCAAAAATACGTTGGAGGCGGATATTCGCTATTTTCCAACATGTCGCAATTTTGCGCATACCTTGTGCGAACGAAAGAAATAGCGAACAACTCGGAATGAGGGCCATAGTGCATGATTTACCCACCATTTACCCAAGTTGCTTCAAATAGGGAATTTCATTCCTTAGATGAAGGGAAAGTAGCTGAGGATTTCTTTTTCACATAAAAATAAGATTCCTCCTTGTCCTCTGATACCTTATCAGGGATGTGCTTCTATCAGGGCCTGTATTCCCTGTGACAAAGCAGCATGGCCCCTCCCAAGTCCTCCTCACCCTCCTCTGGGTCTGATACATCAACATCATCGGTATCAGCCTGCATGATTTGGTCCAGGGTACACTTCTGTGGACAAATGGCAGGTGAGATGCTGGAATGACCACTGAATCTCTGTTCATCAGGTCATCAACAGATTGCCTTATGTATTGCATCTCCTTCTCATTTTGGGATAATTTATTTGAAATATTTGAAATCATCCCTTTTAATGAATCTAACTATACTGGTTCAGATCCACTAGTCTGAGAATGTGTACTATCCTGAGTACACAGCAGTGAGTCCCCAGATTGAAACACTCTGCTGTGCATGAAACACACTCCTTTGACATAGTAAATGTAAAAGAACACACACATACAGTGATGAATACGTTAAAAGCAGTTAGCCCACACAGAGCCCCCTAGGGAGACACAGCACCCTTTTCTCATACGTCACAGATGATGCTGGGGACGACATCAAGACCATGGGGTATAGACGGGATCCGTAGGAGACATGGACACTCTAAAGACTTTTCATTGGGTGTGAACTGGCTCCTCCCTCTGTGCCCCTCCTCCAGACCTCAGTTTTAGAAATGTGCCCAGGCTGGCTGGATGCACTCTGAGGAGCTCTACTGAGTTTCTCTGAAAAGACTTATGTTAGTTTTCTATTTTCAGGGAGATCTGCTGGCATCAGATTCCCTGCTTCGTGGGACTGAGGGGGCAGAAGCAGAACCAACTTCATAAAGAGTTTAATGGCTCTGCTTCTGGCTGACAGGAAACCATTAGCTCCTGAAGGGTACTGAACGCTAGCCGTGTCTAGATGCTCACTCCCACAGCACGCCGTCACCCCCCTCGCAGAGCCAGAAGTCAGAAGACAGGTGAGTATGAGAAGAATGATCTTCCATCAAGTAAGTGACATCTGAGGTGCGGCGCGGCTGGCTGTAGCGCAGCGCGCCATTGCTGCCCTCACACACAGGCACTTCAGGGTGCGGGGCGTGGGGGGCGCCCTGGGCAGCAAGAAATATACCTCAAACTGGCTAAAAGGGGGCATAAGATGCCGCTGGCACAGCCCTACCTCCGCCAGTATAAATATTGTCATGGATACTGAGTGTAAGGACGTGCCATTGTGGGGGCGGAGCTTCTTCCTCAGGCAGCCAGCACACTGCTCAGCACCATTTTCTCTCTCCCCTCAGGCTGCAGAGAACACGCTGGTCCTCTCCTCCACTTCTGACAAGTACAGGGTGCTATTAAGGGGGGGCAAAAAGCGATTGTGGTGCATTTTAATAGTGCGAATTACTGTTTAAAAGCGCTGTTGGGCTGTGGGCATACTGTGTTCACACGCAATACTGGTGCTGGGATTGTGAACTGACTGCTCCTATCCTGTGTCCCTCTGATTTTACTGTGGGTCTGTCCCCAAATAAGTCCCAGTGTGTCTGTGAGTGTGCTGTACACGTGTGAGGTCTGTCTGAGGCAGGGAGTTCCTCCCCGGAGGAAGCCATTTTAGGGACACAGACTTGTAATGTATTGGCGCTGCCGGCACACCAAGAGCCTGCATGGGTGAAAGAGATACGTGACAGTATGCATCTGATTAACCGAAGATTAGATAAGTCTGAATCTAAGGCTGCATGCTGGAGAAAATCTGTGGAAGATGTGATTTTTCAGGATGCTGTTATTCCTTATGCTGGCGGCCCCTCTGGGTCACATAAGAGACCGTTTGCGAATGTTGTAAACACTGATACCGACACGGACTCAGATTCTTGTGTCGACGATAGTGACTCCAGAGAGATAGATCATAAATTGGCAAAAAGTATACAATATATGATTGTGGCTATAAGGGACGTGTTGGAGGTTACAGAAAGCACTCCTGTACCTCAGGAGAAGGCTTATTTATGTAAAGAAAAGAAATCCAAAGTCACGTTCCCGCCTTCACACGAACTAAATGCTCTGTTTGAAGGGATGTGGGTGAATCCTGATAAGAAATTTCGTATTCCCAAAAGGATTCAGATAGCTTACCCTTTCCCGGCTGAGGACAGAAAAAAATGGGAGTCACCCCCTGTGTTAGACAGTGCGCTTTCCAGGTTGACAAAGAAGTGCGCTTTCTCCTGGTACAGCTTCTCTTAAAGAGCCAGCAGACCGCAAAATGGAAACGACATTGAAATCCATTTATGTTACCAATGGTACACTACTCAGGCCCACTATTGCCTGCGCATGGGTGAGTCGCGCTATTGAAAAATGGTCAGAAAGCGTGTCATCAGAAATTGACACGATTGATAAAGATTAGATACTCCTTAAGTTAGGGAATATCAAGGACGCTGCCGCCTACATGCTGGAAGCAATGAAGGATATTGGACTCTTGAGTTCACAAGCCGCTACCATGGCAGTATCAGCTAAGCGGGTGCTGTGGATTCGCCAGTCGAACGCGGATGCAGATTCCAAAAGAAACATGCAGGCGCTCCCATATAAAGGTGAGGCCTTATTTGGCGATGGCCTGGATGCGTTAGTCTCGGCGGCTACTGCAGGTAAGTCGACATTTCTGCCCTATGCGCCTGCACTGGCAAAAAAAAGACCTATCACCCGCAAATGCAGTCCTTTCGGCCCAATAAATACAAAAAGACGAGAGGTTCCCCTTTCTTTGCAGGTAGGGGAAGGGGAAAGAAGCCCACAGCGACTCCAGGTTCCCAAGAGCAGAAGTCTACCCCTGCTTCTGAAAAATTCTCAGCATGATGCTGGAGCTCCCTTGCGGGAGGCCGCTCGGGTGGGGGCACGTCTCAAACTCTTCAGCCAAGGTTGGATTTTGTCTGGCCTGGATCCCTTGGTGTTGCAAATAGTATCCCAGGGATACAAACTGGAGTTTCAAGACGTTCCCCCATGCCGATTTTTCAAATCGACCTTGCCAGTTTCTCCGCCAGAAAAAGAAGCAGTAACAGCGGCAATCCAAAAGTTATGTCAAGACCAGGTCATAGTCCTGGTACCATTGTCACAACAAGGGTGGGGTTTTTATTCAAGCCTCTTTGTTGTACCGAAGCCGGATGGCTCGGTCAGACCGATCCTAAATCTAAAGGATCTGAATTGTTATCTGAAATGGTTCAAGTTCAAGATGGAATCACTTCGAGCGGTGATTGCCACTCTGGAGGAGGGGGACTACTTGGTGTCGGTAGACATAAAGGATGCTTACCTGCATGTTCCCATTTATCCTCCTCACCAGGCTTATCTGAGATTCGCGGTTCAGGATTGCAATTACCAATTCCAGACGTTACCCTTTGGCCTCTCCACAGCGCAGAGGGTATTCACCAAGGTGATGGCAGAGATGATGGTCCTCCTTCATCAGAAAGGAGTCAATATAATTCCTTATCTGGACGATCTCCTGATAAAGGCGAGATCCAGGGAGTAGTTGTTTCAAAACATATCACTCTCTCTGTCAATACTCCAACTACACGGGTGGATCATAAATTACCCGAAGTCACAATTGGAACAGACGACAAGGTTGTCTTTCCTCGGGATGATTCTGGACACAGAAGTTCAGAGAGTATTTCTTCCTGTGGAAAAGGCTCTGGAAATCCAGAAAATGGTAAAACAGATATTGAAAGCATCGAGTGTGTCGATCCATCAGTGCATTCGGTTGTTGCGGAAGATGGTGGCGGCCTACGGGGCCATACAATTTGTCAGGTTCCATGCCAGAGTATTCCAGTGGGACCTGTTGGACAAGTGGTCGGGGTCACACCTACACATGCACCGAAAGATAGTCCTGTCGTCAAATACCAGGAATTCGCTCCTGTGGTGGTTACATAGCTCTCACCTACTAGAGGGACGCAGGTTCGGGATTCAAGACTGGGTCCTGGTAACCACGGATACGAGTCTCCGAGGCTGGGGAGCAGTCTCTCAGGGAGAAAACTTCCAAGGACGTTGGTCACATCAGGAAGCCTGCCTTCACATAAATGTACTGAAGCTAAGAGCCATTTACAACGGCCTTCAACAAGCGGTACATCTTCTTCAAGACCGTTCCGTGCAGATCCAGGCGGACAATGTAACAGCAGTCGCGTACATAAACAGGCAGGGTGGAATGAAAAGCAGAGAGGCAATGGCAGAGGCAACAAAAATCCTCCGCTGGGCAGAAAAACATCTACAAGCTCTGACGGCAATATTCATTCCGGGAGTAGACAACTGGGAAGCAGACTTCCTCAGCAGATCTCCATCCAGTAGAGTGTGGGCCTCCACCAAGAAATCTTCGCAGAGGTGACAAGTCTTTGGGGAGTTCCTCAAATAGACATGATGGCGTCTCGCCTCAACAAGAAGCTTCAGAGATGCTGTTCCAGCTCGAGAGACCCTCAAGCAGTAGCAGTGGATGCACTGGTGACCCAGTGGGTTTTCCCGTCAGTGTACGTCTTCCCTCCACTTCCACTGATCCCAAAAGTACTCAGGATCATAAGAAAAACAAGGGTTCGAGCAATCTTCATTGCCCCAGACTGGTCAAGGAGAGCGTGGTACCCAGATCTCCAGCAGTTGCTCATAGAATATCCTTGGCCTCTTCCTCCTCGAGAGGACCTGCTCCAGCAGGGGCTGTGCGTGTACCAGGACTTACCGCGGCTACGTTTGACGGCATGGCTGTTGAATGCCGGATCCTAGCCAGGAAGGGTATTCCCAAGGAAGTCATCCCCACCCTTATTCAGGCCAAAAAAGGAGTAACGTCTAAACATTACCACCGTATTTGGAGAAAATATGTGTCTTGGTGTGAATCCAAGAAAGCACCTACGGAAGCGTTTCCTCCATTTTTTGCAGGATGGTGTGGATGTGGGCCTCCGATTGGGATCAATCAAGGTTCAGATTTCGGCCTTGTCAGTGTTCTTCCAAAAACAATTGGCCTTTCTTCCAGAAGTTCAGACCTTCGTGAAAGGGGTTCTGCACATCCAGCCTCCATTCGTGCCTCCAGTGGCACCATGGGACCTTAACGTGGTATTGCAGTTCCTTCAATCGGATTGGTTTGAGCCTCTACAAAAGATAGAGTTGAAGTTTCTCACTTGGAAAGTGGTGATGCTTCTGGCTTTGGCATCTGCAAGACGGGTGTCTGAATTGGGGTCCTTGTCTCACAAGAGCCCTTACCTGATCTTCCATGACTATAGGGAAGAGTTGAGAACTCGATGTCACAACTGAGGGCCTGAGCTGACGGGAGGCAGCCTCAGTTGTAGGGGCTGAGATGTACCGGAACCTGGGAGGTTGTATCAGACCCCTGGACATGTAAGTAACATGAATAATAACTGCCCGAAGGCGTGACCACGACAACTTGGATAAAAGTCAATGATGTTTATTATGACAAATCCGCAACACAGCAGCAGTAAAAGAAAACGTAAAAGTCAGCAAAGAATAAATACAGTTCCTGGGTACTACAGGATGGCAGGGGCCACAGGGCACTGGTAGTGTGAGATAGTTCTTATGATCTTCTAGATGGAAAGTCCTTACCAGGCCCGACTGTAGCAATGGAGATAACCCAGGATTGTGCCAGCTGGTGTTCCAGGAAAAGCTGGGTTGCTGAAGATAAAACAGCTGCTGTGGATACTGGCTGGAACCAGACTGTTGTTAGCACGGAGTGGATACTGGCTGGAACCAGTTAAATAATAAATGAACTTGGGAGCGATGAAATATGAACTGAAATGTAGAACTTGAGAGCGGAGAAATAATAATACCGGTGGAGAGTGGTAAAGTGTAGAAAGGACACCGGCCCTTTAAGGGAAGCTGTACTCTGCTGGAAGCTGAGCTGGAAGCAGGTAATGTTGTAGCTGGAAACAGATGAATCCACAATGGATTGGAGAGTCAGGCTACACCGCAGGTGGAATGCTGGTGCGGGTCTCTATGGTGGAAGTCTTGAGACAGGAGCTGGAACCTGGAAGACAATCACAGGAGAGAGACAAACAGGAACTAGGTTTGACAACCAAAGCACTGACGCCTCCCTTGCTCAGGCACAGTGTATTTATACCTGCAGCAAGGAAGGGATTGGCTAGGCAATTATGCAGATTATCAATACTGACAACAGATTGGTGGAAATGATCAGCTGACAGAATCCAAGATGGCTGCGCCCATGCAGACACTTGGAGGGAAGTTTGGTTTGTAATCCATGTGGTAATGAAAACAGTAATGGCGGCGCCGGCCACCGGAGACAGGAGGCGCCAGGCTGACAGATGCACATCCAACCACGCGGACACAGCGGAGGCCGCGGCTGACGTAATCGCCACTCAGACACTCTGCATGCAGAAGTTCAGGGACGGCGGCGGAGGCCGCGGGAGACGCCATGCCAGGTGTAATATGGCGTTTACTGTGACAGCGTCCCAGAGTGACAGGAGAGGATACAGGAATGTACACATCAGGATAACAGATGGGATCCGGTCCTGGAGCGCTGAGCCAGCCTTAGGAGGCATCTGATGGGTAAGAAATGGCGTCCAGATACCCGGATCGTGACAGCACCCCCTCCTTTAGGAGTGGCCCCAGGACACTTCTTTGGCTTTTGAGGAAACTTGGAATGGAATCTCCGGACCAAGGCAGGAGCATGGACATCAGAAGCATTGGTCCATGAACGTTCCTCAGGACCATAACCCTTCCAGTCAATAAGATATTGTAGTTGACCGTAACGGTGACGTGAGTCCAGGATCTTGGCCACTTCATACTCAACGCCTCGTTGAGTTTGGACTTTCGGAGTTGGAGGAAGTGAGGAATGAAACCGATTCAAGATCAGCGGTTTCAACAGGGAAACATGGAATGTCCTGGGTATTTTTAAGAAGGGAGGCAACTGGAGTCTGTAAGCAACAGGATTGATGACTTGTTCAATCTTGAAAGGACCGATATAGCGAGGTGCAAACTTCATACTGGGAACTCTTAACCTCAAATTCTTCGTGGATAACCATACCCGATCACCCACCTTGAGAGCAGGAACTGCTCGACGCTTCTTATCCGCAAACTTCTTGTACCTGAACGATGCCTTGAGCAGAGCTGATCGTACGCTCTTCCAGATATTGGCAAACTGATGCAAGGTGATATCCACTGCGGGAACAGAAGTTGCTGGAAGCGGTTGGAACTCAGGGACTTTAGGGTGGAATCCAAAGTTAGTGAAGAATGGTGTTGAAGCAGATGAAGAATGATACTGGTTGTTATGACAGAACTCGGCCCAGGGAAGTAATTGAACCCAGTCATCTTGAGAGGAGGACACATAGATGCGGAGGAAGGCCTCCAAGTCCTGATTCACCCTCTCGGTTTGACCATTGGTCTGAGGATGGTAAGCCGTGGAAAACTTTAGCTTGACTTGGAGGACTTGACATAAACTTCGCCAGAATTTGGCTGTGAATTGAACTCCTCGATCTGAGATAATTTCTTCAGGAAGACCGTGGAGTCGGAAGATCTCTTGTATGAATACTTGAGCCAACTTGGAAGCTGACGGAAGACCGGTGAGAGGAATGAAGTGTGCCATCTTGGTGAACCGGTCAACTACCACCCAGATGGTATTGAACTTGTTGCACATGGGTAAATCTGTAATAAAATCCATCGACAAATGGGTCCAAGGTCGACGGGGAACAGATAGTGGAACCAGTTGCCCCGCAGGCGACTGGCGGGATACCTTATGTTGAGCACACTTTGGGCAAGATGCAATAAACTCCAAGACGTCCTTTTTCAGAGTTGGCCACCAATAGGACCTAGAGATAAACTCCAGGGTTTTTTGGATACCTGTATGTCCGGCAAAACGGGAAGCATGGGCCCAATGCATGAGCTTCTTCCTTAGCATCGGTTTCACAAAACTTTTCCCTGATGGGGGCGTAGAGTCCATCCCTACCGTGGAGAATGCCAACGGATTTATAATAGGATGCTTGTCTGAAGACTCTGACTCATTTTCTTGCTCCCATGAGCGGGAAAGGGCATCGGCCTTGCGATTCTGAGAGCCCGGACAGAACTGGAGTTTAAAGTCGAACCTGGAAAAGAAAAGTGCCCATCTGGCCTGACGAGGGTTGAGACATTGTGCGCCTTTCAGATATAAAAGGTTCTTGTGGTCTGTAAGTATGGTGATTGAATGAGAAGCTCCCTCCAACAGATACCTCCACTCTTCTAGAGCGAGCTTGATGGCTAGCAACTCCTGGTCGCCAATGGCATAGTTGCGCTCAGCTGGGGAGAACTTCCGGGAGAAGAAACTGCAAGGGTGTAAATGGCCATCTTTAGCCCTCTGAGATAACACCGCTCCTACTCCAACGGAGGAGGCATCCACCTCTAAGATGAAAGGAGAGTCGATGTCAGGCTGTTTCAGAACAGGCGCAGAGATGAACCTTTGTTTTAAAAGATGAAATGCTTGCATGGCTTCTTCAGACCACTTGGACGGGTTAGCACCCTTCTTAGTGAAAGCAGTAATAGGCGCCACAATGGTGGAAAAGTCTTGTATAAACTTTCGGTAATAGTTGGCGAACCCTAAGAACCTCTGGACCCCTTTGAGGGTTAAGGGTACCGGCCAATTTTGGATTGCTTGTAGTTTCTCAGGATCCATCTCTAGTCCGGAACCGGACACAATGTACCCTAGAAACGGAATGGACTTGACTTCAAAGACGCATTTTTCTAATTTGCAATAGAGATGATTGACACGGAGACGGGACAGAACCTCTTTAACCCAAAAACGATGTTCCTCTAAATCGTTGGCAAAAATGAGGATATCGTCTAGATAGACCACGACATGACGGTATAGAATGTCCCTGAAGATCTCATTGACAAAATGCTGGAAGACAGCTGGAGCATTGCTCAATCCGAAGGGCATGACGAGGTACTCATAATGTCCGTCACGGGTGTTAAAGGCGGTCTTCCACTCGTCACCCTCACGGATCCGGATGAGATTGTATGCACCTCTCAAGTCCAGCTTTGTAAAGATGGTAGCTCCGCTAACTCTGTCAAAGAGCTCAGTAATCAGGGGTAAAGGATAACGGTTCTTGATGGTAATGTCGTTCAAACCTCTGTAGTCGATGCACGGCCGCAGACCACCATCTTTCTTTTTTACAAAAAAGAAGCCTGCGCCGGCTGGAGAAGAAGAAGGTCGAATGAACCCCTTTGCTAGGTTCTCTTTAATATATTCCTCCATAGAATGCGTCTCAGGCAGAGACAACGGATAAGTTCGGCCTCGAGGTGGAACCTTCCCTGGAACGAGATCAATCGGGCAGTCCCATTCTCTATGAGGAGGAAGGATATCAGCAGAAGCTTTACTGAACACATCCGTGAAATCTTGATATGGAGGAGGTGGAACATCAGACGACCTGGGGGAGGAAGAACAGACAGGCAATACTTTAAACAAACATGTCTCAGCACAGGAGGAACCCCATGCCAGGATTTGCGTAGTCGTCCAATCAATTGTAGGATTGTGAAGACGGAGCCATGGAAGGCCCAGGACCACAGGATGTGTGGCTCTTGGAATCACTAAAAAAGAAATAAGTTCGGAATGAAGAACTCCCACTCTCAGACGAATTGGTAGAGTCCTTAAAGAAATAACTGCATCAAAAATTTTGCTGCCATCCACGGCAGTTAAAGAAATGGACGAAGGAAGTCTCTCGGTGGGTAGGGACCACCGTTTAACATAGGCTTCGGTAATAAAGTTCCAAGCCGCTCCGGAATCAAGGAGGGCAATGACGTTCCGATAACGTTGAGCAACTTGAAGCGAGACTGGGAGATTACAATCTTGAGGAGATGGAGAGGAGATCATTACTCCTAGCCGGCCCTCTCCTTGGCGAGCTAGGATTTGGAGTTTCCCGGACGTTTGGGACAGGCATTAATGGTGTGAGACGGAGCTGCACAATAGAGACAGAGAGACTCGGAGAGACGTCTTCGGCGCTCAGCAGGAGTTAAACGGGAACGGCCAAGTTGCATGGGCTCATCTTTAGATGGTGACAGTTGACGAGGAGGAGGAGCAGAAGATTTTGGAGCAAATGATCTTCCACGCTCAGTTGCTCTCTCTCTGAAACGTAAATCAACTTTCGTGCAGAGTGAGATTAGCTCATCTAACTTAGAAGGTAAGTCTCTGGTAGCTAACTCATCTTTAATACGCTCAGATAAGCCATGCCAGAATGCAGCATACAGGGCCTCGTCGTTCCATGCCAGTTCGGATGCCAGGATCTGGAACTGTATCAGATATTGTCCTACAGTACGTGACCCCTGGCGTAAACGGAGAATCTCGGATGAAGCTGAGGTTACCCGGCCTGGCTCGTCGAAGATGCGCCTGAATGTTGACACGAAGGCAGTGTAGGAAGATAGCAGGGTGTCGGACCTCTCCCATAACGGTGATGCCCAATCAAGGGCTGAGCCACTGAGAAGAGAAATAATGTAGGCAATTTTTGTACGGTCACTGGGAAAATTGCCAGGTTGTAGCTCAAACTGAATCTCACACTGGTTGAGAAATCCCCTGCAGAATCTTGGAGATCCGTCAAATTTTGCTGGCGTTGGAAGATGAAGACGTGGAGCAGAAATGGGTAAGGTGGGTGGGGTTATAGCTGGAGTCACTGTGGTTGACGCACCAGACGCGCCTGATCCACGGAGAGTTGTCTGAATCCCATCCAGCCGAGTAGAGAGATCCTGGAGACAGCGGATGATGTGGCCCTGTGCAGCCTCCTGATGTTCTAGTCGGGCTGCCAGTTCTTGCATCGGCCTGGCCGCTTGATCCTGGTCTCCGGCTGGATTCATTAGGTCAGTGCTTACTGTCACAACTGAGGGCCTGAGCTGACGGGAGGCAGCCTCAGTTGTAGGGGCTGAGATGTACCGGAACCTGGGAGGTTGTATCAGACCCCTGGACATGTAAGTAACATGAATAATAACTGCCCGAAGGCGTGACCACGACAACTTGGATAAAAGTCAATGATGTTTATTATGACAACTCCGCAACACAGCAGCAGTAAAAGAAAACGTAAAAGTCAGCAAAGAATAAATACAGTTCCTGGGTACTACAGGATGGCAGGAGCCACAGGGCACTGGTAGTGTGAGATAGTTCTTATGATCTTCTAGATGGAAAGTCCTTACCAGGCCCGACTGTAGCAATGGAGATAACCCAGGATTGTGCCAGCTGGTGTTCCAGGAAAAGCTGGGTTGCTGAAGATAAAACAGCTGCTGTGGATACTGGCTGGAACCAGACTGTTGTTAGCACGGAGTGGATACTGGCTGGAACCAGTTAAATAATAAATGAACTTGGGAGCGATGAAATATGAACTGAAATGTAGAACTTGAGAGCGGAGAAATAATAATACCGGTGGAGAGTGGTAAAGTGTAGAAAGGACACCGGCCCTTTAAGGGAAGCTGTACTCTGCTGGAAGCTGAGCTGGAAGCAGGTAATGTTGTAGCTGGAAACAGATGAATCCACAATGGATTGGAGAGTCAGGCTACACCGCAGGTGGAATGCTGGTGCGGGTCTCTATGGTGGAAGTCTTGAGACAGGAGCTGGAACCTGGAAGACAATCACAGGAGAGAGACAAACAGGAACTAGGTTTGACAACCAAAGCACTGACGCCTTCCTTGCTCAGGCACAGTGTATTTATACCTGCAGCAAGGAAGGGATTGGCTAGGCAATTATGCAGATTATCAATACTGACAACAGATTGGTGGAAATGATCAGCTGACAGAATCCAAGATGGCTGCGCCCATGCAGACACTTGGAGGGAAGTTTGGTTTGTAATCCATGTGGTAATGAAAACAGTAATGGCGGCGCCGGCCACCGGAGACAGGAGGCGCCAGGCTGACAGATGCACATCCAACCACGCGGACACAGCGGAGGCCGCGGCTGACGTAATCGCCACTCAGACACTCTGCATGCAGAAGTTCAGGGACGGCGGCGGAGGCCGCGGGAGACGCCATGCCAGGTGTAATATGGCGTTTACTGTGACAGCGTCCCAGAGTGACAGGAGAGGATACAGGAATGTACACATCAGGATAACAGATGGGATCCGGTCCTGGAGCGCTGAGCCAGCCTTAGGAGGCATCTGATGGGTAAGAAATGGCGTCCAGATACCCGGATCGTGACACTCGACAACATTTTCTTCCTAAGGTGGTTTCATCTTTTCACATAAACCAACCTATTGTAGTGCCAGTGGTTACAGACACATTCACTGAATCAAAATCTCTAGATGTGGTTAGAGCTTTGAAAATCTATGTTGCTAGAACGGCTCGTATACGGAAAACAGAGGCCCTGTTTGTCCTGTATGCTCACAGCAAGATTGGGTGTCCTGCTTCCAAGCAGACTATTGCACGGTGGATCAGAAATACGATTCAGCAAGCTCATACTACGGCTGGATTGCCGTTACCGACGTCGGTGAAGGCCCATTCCACTAGGAAGGTGGGCTCTTCCTGGGCGGCTGCCCGGGGGGTCTCGGCATTACAACTGTGCCGAGCAGCTACTTGGTCAGGGTCAAACACATTTGCTAAGTTCTACAAGTTTGACACCTTGGCCGAGGAGGACCTAAAGTTTGGTCAATCGTTGCTGCAGGGTCATCCGCACTCTCCCGCCCGTACTGGAGCTTTGGTATAGACCCCATGGTCTTGATGTCGTCCCCAGCATCCTCTGGGACGTATGAGAAAACAGGATTTTGATACCTACCGGTAAATCCTTTTCTCCTAGTCCGTAGAGGATGCTGGGCGCCCGTCCCAGTGCGTACTTTACCTGCAGTTTTAGTTATTAGAGTTACACAAGTTGTGTTATCTTAGTTTTCAGCATGTTGCTGCAATTGGTTCATACCTGTTGGCGTGTGTTATGTTGAATGCCATGTGTGCGGCACGGTTGAGGGTGTGAGTTGGTAGATATCTCACCACTAATTTAAGTAAATCTTTTCCTCGAAATGTCAGTCTCCCTGGGCACAGTTCCTACAACTGAGGTCTGGAGGAGGGGCATAGAGGGAGGAGCCAGTTATCACCCAATGAAAAGTCTTTAGAGTGCCCATGTCTCCTGAGGATCCCGTCTATACCCCATGGTCTTGATGCCGTCCCCAGCATCCTCTACGGACTAGGAGAAAAGGATTTACCGGTAGGTATCAAAATCCTGTTATAGCTAATTATCTTGTAGCTGGGTCGCAAACTAAGCATTTGTAATAAAGGCTCAGTATTCTAATACTGCTCCCCCCCACCCCACCCCTTTGCTATGACCCCCTGGTACCGCTTAGGCAAGCTGGAGTCCTTGTGGAGGGGCTGCGCTTCCCTGCCAGTATGTGTAGAGCTGAAGAGGTAAAATGGCGCTGGTGAGCTGCTGGATCCGCTCATAATGAAGCCCCGCCCCCATAATGGTGCACGGTCTTCCCGGTTTTTTTATACTGGCTGAGGTATGTTTGTTGCTTAACAGTGGGTTAGAACCCCTGTAAGCTAGTTTGCCAGTGTGGGTATTTCATTAGTGGCTCAGCGCGCCCCTCACAGTGGGACACACGCACTGCATGTCATCCTGAGCCCTGGAGCGCATTGTCAGCGCTGCTCTCCATACCCTTATGCCGCCATTGAAGCCGGTGACCCGTTAACCGGGACACCGGGCGTCTACTCACCACTCTTCTCTGTTAGGGGTGGCGGCATGCTGTGTGTCTGTACGCTCGCCGTGGTGGGGCTTGCGAATAGGACCCTCAGGAGCTCAGTGTCCTGTCAGCGGGGAACGGGACCATTAACCCTATAGGAGGTTGGGCCGTTACACCCCCTAAGTCCCACAAAGCAGACAAGCTGTTGCCAAACAGCGCTGTCTGAAAACAACACAATAAATGTAGTGCACTCTTCAGGAGCTTCCCTAAGCGTGACCGGCTCCTCCGCACACATTTTCTAAACTGAGTCTGGTAGTAGGGGCTTAGAGAGAGAAGCCAGCCCACACTATCAAGTTCTTAAAGTGCCCATGTCTCTTAGTGGACCAGTCTATACCCCATGAATAAAATCAAAGTAGAAAACTGAGCTGGAGCTCCGTTAGTGGCCAGCTCCCTCGGCACAATGTCAAAACTGAGGGATGATGGGGGAGAGAGGGAGGAAGGAGCCTGTTTTACTTTTTAGATTAAAGTACCAGCACCCTGTAAGACACCATCATCACCCCACAGTCTTGCAGTTGTGCCAGTGTCCCCTAGTGGCTGACTGAAAAATACTATTTTTTCAATACCAAGTGACCTTCAATACACCAACTATTCAGCCTTTCATGTCTTAGAAAGAAAATAAATAAAAAATAGCCTTTAGTTGCTGCAACGCCTAGCGAGATAGATACCTATATACATGATGTCAATATGATAGGCAATCAAAATTATTGATATTCCAAGCACAGGTTGTCCTATATAATGCAATATCATATACCAATACCTATGCATTACCACCACCCCACATTTAGGGAATACATAGTGCAACTCTGTTATGAATTATAATTCTTTATATTGTAACATGTCAGTTATTCAAGCTATGATAGTTATAACTATACCAAATCTGAATAGTGTCAGTTCAGCTTGTAAGGATTCATTAATCCCTGATACAGCTTAATCAGTGGAGTTGGTTTTAATTACAGACCAGCCTTATCAGATAAATCTATTAAAAGGTTATCAGAATGAGTGCAATTAAATATCATACAGTAGGTGTCTCAAATATTACACTTATTGTTAGCTATGGATTCTGGAAGTTATCCATTCCCCATAGTTCCATTTTCTCAATTTTATAATTTGCTCTATGTTCACCTGCTCCTAGCTGCCTTGTGGAACAATCCTGACTTCCCCCAGGACTTGACCACAAGACAGTTTATGCTCATACCAAGCACAATATCCTTTGCCCCTTGCCAGGACCTCAATACGCTCCTATCCCAACTTTGCAGGGCTTAGTTCGAGATTTTCTCTTTTCTTTTAGTATTTGCAAACTCACTGTTACGATCACTCCTTTCATGCTTCCCATTGAAGACATTTTGTAGATTTAACCAAGTTGCCAGTGCCCAAATGTATTAAGCCTTAAAGTGTGATAAAGTGGAGATGGATACAGAGTGATAAAGTACCAGCCCGTCATTTTTCTAACCCAGCCTGTGACACAGGTAGTTAGGTAGCTGATTGGCTGGTCATTTTTCACTCTTTATCCATCTCCACTGCATCACTTTTTAAGGCTTAATACTTTTGGGGCAAGGTTCTCTCTAAACCCTCTACCACCCCCTTTCTTATAATCAGCCTGTGAAGTAAGTCTCCAAAGTAGCTTTAGAAAGGATACGCAAGAAATCTTGGACCCTGGGGTGTCTTAAAATAAAGTTGGAACAAGCAAAAAGTTCCATCTCAAATTCAAATATAAAGTCAATTATCTAACTTTAACTGATAAAATGGAAGCACTAACACTTAGCATCTGCCCCTGACCTTAGAAACATCTCCAAAATAGAAGGCACATCACTCATATGAGACTTACCTTTAGCATGACATCCATTACAAACTGTACATTTGTTCCTGTTGAGGGCTGCACTAGTCATCACCAAGCCAGCACACACCAATAGGGCTCTACTCACATGCCAGTAACAGTTCAACACAAAAATAGGATTTTAATTGCCTATCGGTAAATCCTTTCCTCGTAGTCCATATTAGTACCATCTGTATAGATGTGTCCACCAGGAGCCACGGGCACTTTAAGAGCTTGATAGTGTAGGCTGGCTCCCCCCTCTATGCCCCTCCTACCAGACTCAGTATAGAAACTGTGCCAGTGGAGTCGGACAACTTTGAGAGAAGGAATTTACACAGACAGTGGTGAGATTCACACCAGCTCACACAAACAAGGCAAACCAAGCTAATCAGCTTCAAAACTCAGCAACAGCTGAAGAACCATACTTAACCAAGTAACAACAAAGTACTCAACTAAGAACAAAGCAGTACTGAACCAAATAACAACTGCAGGAGAACAAAGCGCTGGGCAGGCGCCCAGCATTCTCTATGGACTACGAGAAAAGGATTTACCGGTAGGTAATTAAAATCCTATTATCTCTTACATCCTAGAGGATGTTGGGGGTCCATATTAGTACCATGGGGATGTACCAAAGCTTCCAGAACGTGAGGGAGTGCGCGGAGGGTCCTGCAGAACTGATTGGTCCCTGAGGACCTAAAGTTTGGTCAAAGTATCGAACTTGTAGAACCTAGCAAACTTTTTCGACCCTGACCAAGTAGCCACTCGGCAAAGCTGTAAAGCAGACACACCCGGGGCAGCCGCCCAGGAAGAACCCACCTTACCAGTAGAGTGAGCCTTAACAAATTTCGGACACGGCAATCCTGCCGTAGAATAAGCATGCTGGATAGTGAACCTGATCCAGCGAGAAATCGTCTGTTTAGAAGCAGGACACCCAAGTTTCTTGGGATCATACAGGACAAATAGAGTCCAATTTCCTGTGACGAGCAGTCCTCTTCACATAGATCTTCAGAGCCCTTACAACATCCAAGGACTTTGATTGAATTGAGGAGTCAGTAGCCACTGGAACCACAATAGGCTGGTTGATATGAAAAGCTAACAAAACCTTTGGAAGAAACTGCTGACGCGTCTGACCTCAGCTCTATCTTCATGAAAGATTAAGTAGGGGCTTTTTCAAGACATAGCCCCCAATTCCGACACACGTCTAGCAGAAGCTAAGGCCAACAAGGTGACAGCCTTCCACGTAAGAAACTTGATATCAACCTCCTGTAAAGGCTCGAACCAATTCGATTGCAGGAACTGCAACCCCACGTTAAGATCTCAGTGTGCCGTAGGAAGCACAAATGGAGGCTGGACTGCAGAACCCCCTTCAAGAAAGTCTGAACCTCAGGGAGGGAACATGGCAAAAGAGAAAACGAGAGACTCTGTGTTGGGGCACTCTTTATATAATAAAACTTAACTTTTAAATTAATCATGATAAAAGTATTATACACAAACACACAAAACGACACAAAATGAAGGTTTCAGAATTTCACCTCCACATCTGTCATAAATTCTTAATCAAAACTGGAGGCAAATACGCTCCGAGAACTAAATGTTCTTGGTGACAGTTTCACCTGAGGTGAGAATATCAGAATAGAAATATCAAATGAATATCAGTAAAATATTAAAAGTAAATGACAGTGACACATTTCAAAATAATCAGGACTATAATGTTAGTCCAATGATAAGTACCAACTGTGACATCATCCCCTGGTATAAGCTAATTTGCTGTGTACAGATCTGATGTCAAAAGAGTATGTATAGTCTGGATGGATGGATGGGTAGGAGTCAAAGGTTGCTCCAACACTTCTGCTTTTCACATAGAATAAGGAGTATTTTTACTGCACCCAATATTCCCTTGAGGTCTCCCATCTAGGTACTAATTGGGCTTCTCACTGCTTTGCTTCCAAGATCAGGTGAGATTGGGCGTAGCCAGTGAAATATGGCAGTAATTGCTCAATGGTTGCAAATGAGTGTATAGTTATTGGCGCATACCGAGATAAGAAGTACTTCTGCTGTCCAGTATTTATGCACAGATTCTCTGTTACCGTGGCATTGCAGAGAGATGATTGGCTGGCATTTGGATGAGAGAGTACTGAAATAGATCAGCTACAAGGAAAAGTATAGGTTCAGGGTCCGTCTTCTGCTGTCCACTGTCATATGATAATATAGCGGACAGTGGATGAGAGAGGCGGGTAACCTTAGCCTATTGAAAATTAGAATAGGAAAACTTGAAAAATAATTGATGAGACTCCCACTTAACAATAGCCTAGATATTGGTAAATAAATTGGCAAACAGTGCAGTATACTCAAATCAATTATAGCGTGTCTGCTTAGTGGGGTAGCTATACAAAACAGCAGTTTATTAAGTAATTGATAAGACTAAAATTACCCGAATCCAATAAATTTATAGTATTGCTACTTTTTGGAGTAAATCTGCATAACGGTTCTTTGGAGCAAGAGAGTTATGCTGATAATATACAGAAGTATTTCATAATAGATTTAGAAAAAGTTTTCTTGTAATGGAGGCAACAGTATGTACAGAAAATAAGATTTTACTTACCGGTAAATCTATTTCTCGTAGTCCGTAGTGGATGCTGGGGACTCCGTAAGGACCATGGGGAATAGCGGGCTCCGCAGGAGACTGGGCACTCTAAAGAAAGATTTAGTACTATCTGGTGTGCACTGGCTCCTCCCTCTATGCCCCTCCTCCAGACCTCAGTAAAGGAAACTGTGCCCGGAAGAGCAGACATTATAAGGAAAGGATTTTGGAATCTCGGGTAAGACTCATACCAGCCACACCAATCACACCGTACAACTTGTGATACACTTATCCAGTCAATAGTATGAACAACAACAGGGCATCAACAATGGATGCCAACATAACATAACCCATTATTAAGCAATAACTATGTACACGTATTGCAGAAAGTCCGCACTTGGGACGGGCGCCCAGCATCCACTACGGACTACGAGAAATAGATTTACCGGTAAGTAAAATCTTATTTTCTCTGACGTCCTAGTGGATGCTGGGGACTCCGTAAGGACCATGGGGATTATACCAAAGCTCCCAAACGGGCGGGAGAGTGCGGATGACTCTGCAGCACCGAATGGGCAAACTCAAGGTCCTCCTCAGCCAGGGTATCAAACTTGTAGAATTTTGCAAATGTGTTTGAACCCGACCAAGTAGCAGCTCGGCAAAGCTGTAAAGCCGAGACCCCTCGGGCAGCCGCTCAAGAAGAGCCCACCTTCCTAGTGGAATGGGCTTTCACTGATTTTGGATGCGGCAACCCAGCCGCAGAATGAGCCTGCTGAATCGTGTTACAGATCCAGCGGGCAACGGTTTGCTTTGAAGCAGGAGCACCCAACTTGTTGGGGGCATATAGGATAAACAGCGAGTCAGTTTTCCGTACTCCAGCCGTTCGGGCTACATAAATCTTCAAAGCCCTGACTACATCTAGTAACCTGGAATCCTCCAAGTCACGAGTAGCCGCAGGCACTACAATAGGTTGGTTCAAATGAAAAGATGACACCACCTTTGGCAGAAATTGGGGACGAGTCCGCAATTCTGCCCTGTTCATATGAAAAACCAGATAGGGGCTTTTACAGGACAAAGCCGCCAATTCTGACACACGCCTAGCCGAAGCTAATGCCAATAGCATGACCACCTTCCACGTGAGATACTTTAGCTCCACGGTCTTAAGTGGTTCAAACCAGTGGGATTTTAGGAAACCCAACACCACGTTGAGATCCCAAGGTGCCACTGGTGGCACAAAAGGGGGCTGAATATGCAGCACTCCCTTAACAAACGTCTGAACTTCAGGAAGAGACGCCAGTTCCTTTTGAAAGAAAATGGATAGGGCCGAAATCTGGACCTTTATGGATCCCAACTTCAAGCCCATAGTCACTCCAGACTGTAGAAAGTGCAGAAATCTGCCCAGTTGGAATTCCTCTGTAGGGGCCTTCCTGGCCTCACACCAAGCAACATATTTTCGCCATATGCTGTGATAATGCTTTGCGGTCACGTCCTTCCTAGCCTTTATCAGCGTAGGAATAACTTCCTCCGGAATGCCTTTTTCCGCTAGGATCCGGCGTTCAACCGCCATGCCGTCAAACGCAGCCGCGGTAAGTCTTGGAACAGGCAGGGCCCCTGTTGCAACAGGTCCTGTCTGAGAGGCAGAGGCCATGGGTCCTCTGTGAGCATTTCTTGCAATTCCGGGTACCAAGGTCTTCTTGGCCAATCCGGAACAATGAGTATTGTTCTCACTCGTCTTCTTCTTACGATTCTCAGTACCTTGGGTATGAGAGGAAGAGGAGGGAACACATAGACCGACTGGAACACCCACGGTGTTACCAGGGCGTCCACAGCTATCGCCTGAGGGTCTCTTGACCTGGCGCAATACCGTTGCAGCTTTTTGTTGAGACGGGACGCCATCATGTCTACCTGTGGCAGTTCCCATCGATTTGTAATCTGAATGAAGACTTCTTGATGAAGTCCCCACTCTCCCGGGTGGAGGTCGTGTCTGCTGAGGAAGTCTGCTTCCCAGTTGTCCACTCCCGGAATGAACACTGCTGACAGTGCTTGTACGTGATTCTCCGCCCACCGAAAAATCCTGGTGGCTTCCGCCATCGCGACTCTGCTTCTTGTGCCGCCCTGGCGGTTTACATGAGCCACCGCGGTGATGTTGTCTGACTGAATCAGCACCGGTTGGTTGCGAAGCAGGGGCTCCGCTTGACTCAGGGCGTTGAATATGGCCCTTAGTTCCAGGATATTTATGTGCAGACAAGTTTCCTGACTTGACCACAACCCCTGGAAGTTTCTTCCCTGAGTGACTGCCCCCCACCCTCGGAGGCTCGCATCCGTGGTCACCAGGACCCAGTCATGTATGCCGAATCTGCGGCCCTCGAGAAGGTGAGCACTCTGTAACCACCACAGAAGAGACACCCTGGCCCTGGGGGACAGGGTGATCAGCCGATGCATCTGAAGATGCGATCCGGACCATTTGTCCAACAGATCCCATTGAAAGATCCTCGCATGGAACCTGCCGAAGGGAATGGCTTCGTACAATGCCACCATCTTTCCCAGGACTCACGTGCAGTAATGCACCGACACCTGTTTCGGTTTTAAGAGGTCTCTGACTAGAGTCACAAGCTCTTGAGCCTTCTCCGTCGGGAGAAACACCTTCTTCTGGTCTGTGTCCAGAATCATGCCCAGAAAGGGCAGACGCGTCGTAGGAATCAGCTGCGACTTTGGGATATTCAGAATCCAGCCATGCTGTTGCAACACTTCCTGTGAGTGCGCCACGCTGATCTGCAACTGCTCCCTCGACCTCGCCTTTATGAGATCGTCCAAGTATGGGATAACTGTGACTCCTTGCTTTCTCAGGATCACCATCATTTCTGCCATTACCTTGGTAAATATTCTCGGTGCCGTGGACAGGCCAAACGGCAACATCTGGAATTGGTAATGACAGTCCTGTACCACAAATCTGAGGTACTCCTGATGAGGCGGATAAATGGGGACATGCAAGTAAGCATCCTTGATGTCCAGAGACACCATAAAATCCCCCTCTTCCAGGCTTGCAATGACCGCTCTGAGCGATTCCATTTTGAACTTGAATCTTTTCAGATAAAAGTTCAGGGACTTTAAATTTAATATAGGTCTGACCGAACTGTCCGGTTTCGGTACCACAAACATTGTGGAATAGTATCCCTTCCCCTGTTGAAGAAGGGGAACCTTTACCACCACTTGCTGGAGAAATAGCTTGTGAATTGCCACTACCACTACTTCCCTTTCTATGGGGGAAGCTGGCAGGGCCGATTTCAGGTAACGTCGAGGGGGCATCACCTCGAATTCCAGCTTGTATCCCTGAGACACAATCTGTATAGCCCAGGGATCCACCTGTGAGCGAACCCACTGGTGGCTGAAATTTCGGAAACGCGCCCCCACCGATCCTGGCTCCACCCGTGGAGCCCCAGCGTCATGCGGTGGATTTAGTGGAAGCCGGGGAGGACTTCTGTTCCTGGGAACTAGCTGTAAGGTGCAGCTTTTTTCCTCTGCCCCTGCCTCTAGCAAGAAAGGAAGCACCTCTGACCTTCTTGCTTCTTTGTGCACGAAAGGACTGCATTTGGTAATACGGTGCTTTCTTCGGTTGTGAGGGAATATATGGCAAAAAGTTTGACTTCCCAGCAGTAGCTGTGGAAACCAGGTCCGAGAGACCGTCCCCAACAATTCCTCACCCTTGTAAGGTAACACCTCCATGTGTTTTTTGGAGTCGGCATCACCTGTCCACTGCCGAGTCCACAGGACCCTCCTGGCAGAAATTGACATTGCATTAATTCTAGAGCCCAGTAGGCAAATGTCCCTCTGGGCATCCCTCATGTATAGGACAGTGTCTTTTATATGCCCCAGGGTCAGCATAATGGTATCCCTGTCTAAGGTAACCATTTCCTCAGACAGATTATCTGTCCACGCTGCTACAGCACTACACATCCACGCCGATGCAATTGCCGGCCTCAGTAAAGTCCCTGAATGTGTATAAACAGATTTCAGGATACTTTCCTGCTTTCTATCTGCAGGATCCTTTAGGGTGGCCGTATCCTGCGACGGGAGGGCCACCTTCTTAGATAAGCGTGTCAGAGCTTTATCTACCCTAGGGGAGGATTCCCAGCGCACCCTGTCCTCTGGCGGGAAAGGGTACGCCATAAGTAACCTTTTGGAAATCAGGACTTTCTTATCTGGGGAATCCCACGCTCTTTCACATAACTCATTTAACTCATGTGAAGGGGGAAAAGTCACCTCTTGCTTTTTCTCCCCATACATATAAACCCTCTTGTCAGGGACAGGGTTTACCTCTGATATGTGTAAAATATCCTTCATCGCTATAATCATGTGACGTATAGCTTTTGTCATTTTAGGTTGCAATTTTGCATCAACGTCGTCGACACTGGAGTCAGAATCCGTGTCGACATCTGTGTCAACCATTTTGGATAGTGGGCACTTTTGAGACCCTGAGGGCCTCTGCGCTGTAGGATCAGGCATGGGTTGAGACCCTGACTGGCCCGAGGTATCAGCTTTATCCAACCTTTTATGTAAGGAGTTTACATTATCATTTAACACCTTCCACATATCCATCCAATCAGGTGTCGGCACCGTCGGCGGCGACACGTCAGTCAACTGCACTTGCTCTGCCTCCACATAGCCCTCTTTGTCAAACATGTCGACACACGCGTACCGACACACCACACACACAGGGGAAGCTCTAAATGAGGACAGGACCCCCACAAGGCCTTTTGGAGAGACAGAGAGAGAGTCTGCCAGCACACACCCCAGCGCTATATAACCCAGGGATTACACAGTAACTTAGTGTTTACCCAGTAGCTGCTGTATTATGATTTATGCGCCTAAATTTATGTGCCCCCCCCTCTCTTTTTTACCCTTCTACCGTGATTCTGCAGGGGAGAGCCTGGGGAGCTTCCTCTCAGCGGAGCTGTGGAAGGAAAATGGCGCTGGTGAGTGCTGAGGAAGAAGGCCCCACCCCCTCAGCGGCGGGCTTCTGTCCCGCGATTTTTAGTAAAATAAATGGCGGGGGCTCATACATATAACAGTGTGCCACTGTTTATATGCAGCATTCGCCAGGAGGTATCTAATTGCTGCCAAGGGCGCCCCCCCTCCCTGCACCCTACAGTGACCGGAGTGTGTGGGTTAGTGTGGGCGCAATGGCGCACAGCTGCAGTGCTGTGCGCTACCTCATGTGAAGACAGGAGTCTTCTGCCGCCGATTTCGATGTCTTCTCCGCTTCTGGCTCTGCGAGGGGGACGGCGGCGCGGCTCCGGACGACAAGGTCAGGTCCTGTGTTTGATCCCTCTGTAGCTAATGGTGTCCAGTAGCCTAAGAAGCGCAACCTAGCCGCAGTTAGTAGGTTTGCTTCTCTCCCCTCAGTTCCTCGTAGCAGAGAGTCTGTTGCCAGCAGAAGCTCTCTGAAAATAAAAAACCTAACTAAAATACTTTCTTATTAGCAAGCTCAGGAGAGCTCACTAAAAGCACCCAGCTCTGTCCGGGCACAGATTCTAACTGAGGTCTGGAGGAGGGGCATAGAGGGAGGAGCCAGTGCACACCAGATAGTACTAAATCTTTCTTTAGAGTGCCCAGTCTCCTGCGGAGCCCGCTATTCCCCATGGTCCTTACGGAGTCCCCAGCATCCACTAGGACATCAGAGAAATATATACACTTTTGGCAGAAAATAGTAAATAAGACTCTGATCTTATAAGCAAGTCATGGCAATAGAAGTAAGAAAAAAGCAAATTGGTAAACAAAATTTTCAGCCCAAATGGGCATATATACGATACCAGGAGGTGAGTGGGCTGAACTGTGCACGGTTCAGCACCACTGATCCACAGACGGCCGTTTCACCTAGAGGAGGCTTGTTCACTATGGGAGGGAAGCCAGTTTCTGGAAGAAAATGGACAAGGCCGAAATCTGGACCTTTATGGATCCCAAACACAGGCCCACATCCACACCTGCTTGCAGGAAGAGGAGAAACAGTCCAAGTTGAAACTCCCCCATAGGAAACTTCTTGGAGTCACACCAAGACACATACGTTTTCCAAATGCAATGGTAATGCATTGACAGTACTCCTTTTCTAGCCTGTATGAGGGTAGGAATGACCTTCCTAGCTAAGATCTGGTGCTCAACCTCCATGCCGTCAAACGTAGCCGTGGTAAGTCTTGATAAGGGAACGGCCCCTGTAGCAGAAGGTCCTCGCGAAGAGGAAGAGGCCTCGGCTCTTCCGGCAGTAATTCCAGAAGATCCACGTACCAAGCACTTTTCGGCCAGTCCGGAGAAATGAGGATTGCCTTAACTCTTATTCTCTTTAGGAGCTTTAGAATCCTTGGAATGAGTGGAAGTGGAGGGAACACGTACACTGACTTGAATACCCACCACCACTGCTTGCGGGTCTCTCGACCTGGAACAGTACCTCCGAAGCTTCTTGTTGAGACGGGAAGCCATCAAGTCTATTTAAGGTACACCCCCAAAGACTTACTTCCGTGAACACCTCCGGATAGAGACCCCACTCTCCTGGATGGAGATAGTGTCTGCTGAGGAAGTCCGCTTCCCAGTTGTCCACTCCCGGAATGAAGATTGCTGACTGCGGATTCTTATTAACCTCTGACATTGCAGCTCTGCTCTTCGTTCCGCCCTGTCGGTTTATATAGGCCACGGTCGTTACATTGTCCGACTGTACTTGAATGGCCTGATCTTGTAGAAGGTGTGCCGCTAGTAGAAGTCCGTTGTACACGGCTCTTATCTCCAGGATGTTTATTGGAAGAATGGATTCCAGATTGGACCACCTTCCTTGGAAGGTTTCCCCTTGGGTGACTGTGCCCCAACCTCTGAGACTTGCATCCGTGGTTAGAAGGATCCAGTTCTGAATCCGGAACCTGTGTCCCTCAAGAAGGTGAAGCAGCTGTAGCCACCATAGGAGTGAAATCCTGGCTTTCAGCGACAGACGTATCCTCTGGTGCATGTGTAGGTGAGATCCCGACCACTTGTCCAGGAGATCCAGTTGGAAGGGCCGTGCATGAAATCTTCCGTACTGTGTAGCCTCGTAGGAGGCAACCATCTTCCCCAGAAGGCGAATGCACTGATGAACCGATACCCGGGCAGGTCTCAAGACATACCAAACTATCGTTTGTATCACCAACGCTTTTTCCACTGGTAGAAATACCCTCTGCACTTCCGTGTCGAGGATAATCCCTAGGAAAGAATCTCCTTGTCGGCTCTAAATGTGACTTTGGAAGATTCAGGATCCATCAGTGTTTCCTGAGCAATAGAGTCGTGAGAGCAATTAACTTCAACAACCTCTCCCTGGAAGATGCCTTTATCAGCAGATCGTCCAAATACGGAATTATATTCACCCCCTGCTTGCGGAGGAAAATCATGATCTCTGCCATTACTCTTGGTGAACCGCTGTGGAGAGGCCGAATCGCAGTGCCTGGAACGGATAGTGACAGTCCAACAGTGCAAATCTGAGATAAGCCTGGTGTGGCGGCCAAATCGGAATGTGGAGGTACGCATCCTTGATATCTAGAGATACCAGAAACTCTCCATCCTCCAGCCCTGAGATCCTCGCATCAGAGACTCCATTTTGAACTTGAATTCCCTTAGATAAGGGTTCAACGACTTCAGGTTCAAAATTGGCCTGACCGAACCATCCGGTTTCGGTACCACGAACAGGTTTGAATAATAACCCTTGTTTATCAGATGAGGTGGAACTTGGACAATGACATCTGACCTTTCTAATTTTTGAATGGCTTCCTGAAGGATAGCCCTGTCAGCAAAGCTGGCAAGCCTGATTTGAAGAATCTGTGAGGTGGGAGCTCTTGAAACTCCAGTCTGTATCCCTGGGTCACAATATCCCACACCCAGGCCGGATGACACCCAGACGTGACTGAAACGTTTGAGTCTCACTCCCATCTGCCCGTTCTCAAAGCAGTGAGGTCCACCGTCACGCTGAGGATTTTGAGGAAACAGAGGCAGGCTTCTGTTCCTGGGAACCTGCGGGTACGGGTTTTTTGGATTTTGCTCGTCCACCTCTGAAGAAAGTGGTAGGTTTGGACTTTCTAGCCTTTGCGGTCCGAAAGGACTGCGTTGTGGACGTAGAAAAGGGTTTCTTCATCGTCTGAGTGGCTGAGGGAAGAAAGGTCGACTTACCAGCGGGTGCCGTGGAAATCCACAAATCCAATGCTTCCCCAAATAGAGCCTGACCTGTGAAGGGTAGGTTCTCCACACTTCTCTTGGATTCCGCGTCAGCAGACCTTTGGCATAGCCAGAGTCCTCTGCGTGCTAAGACAACCATGGACGATGTCCTTGTAGTCAGATTACCAAGGTCCTTCATGGCATCCACCATGAACCCTGTAGAATCCTGTAGGTTACGTAAAAACATGTCAATGTCACTTCTATCCATAGTATCCAATTCCTCAAGCTATGCACCTGACCATTTTACTATGGCTTTAGAAATCCATGCACAGGCAATAGTAGGCCTTAACGCCACGCCTGAAGCAGTGTATATGAATTTGAGCAGTCTCAATCTTGCGGTCTGCTGGTTCTTTCAATGCAGTAGACCCAGGTACAGTTAAAACCACCTTTTTTGACAGCCCAGAGCAGACATTCCCAACCGCGGTCCTCAATGCACACAAACAATGCAGGTTTTAGTGATATCCAGGCTGCAGCAGATGGTTACATCAAGATAACTGAGATACTAATTAAGTCACCTGTACTGATGCCTGGATATCACCAAAACCTGCACCATTAGTGTGCCTTGAGGACCGTGGTTGGGAATGCCTGGCCTAGAGACAGCGGCGTCCACTATAGGTGGGCTTTCCCACTTTTTCCTATCCTCCTCAGGGAAGGGAAAATAGGATTTTGGTACTTACCAGGTAAATCCTTTTCTTTGAATCCATAGGGGGCACTGGATTACTCTTGGGATATGGACGGCGTAGCAGAACAAAGGCACTGAATATTTAAATTTAGAACTCTCCACCCCTCCATATCCCAGAGTACCTCAGTGTACGAACCCAGTGTTTTTACTGAGCGAACTGCTATAGAGAGGTTGACAATGGAGAATTCCTATAACATACCGGACAACAACAAAGTTGACCCATAAAGTTAATGTCAACTAAACAGTTGACAGCATAACCGATAGACCTTGATAGTTTGAACCAAAAAGGTGAAAATGTGTTACCATAAGCTCCTTTGAGCGTAATACAAACAAGGTAAAACCTGTTACCCTAAGCTCCTCTGAGCTTAAACAACCCAGGTAAACTGCTCTGGGTGGGCGTCCAGTGCCCCCTATGGATTCAAAGAAAAGGATTTACCTGGTAAGTACCAAAATCCTATTTTCTTCTTCATCCACTAGGGGTCACTGGAGTACTCTGGGGACGTACCAAAGCTTCCCTCGTGGGCGGGAGAGCTGTTTGACACTTGTAACAGTAGGCAGCCAAAGCTAGATGCTGATGCCGCAACCATTCATAACGTGTAAACGTGCACAAACGTGGTGCACTGAAGGCTATGTAGCCGCGTAGTAGACGCTCCACGACCCGCTGGGGCTGACATTCCCACAGAACCTGTGGGATGAGCTGTTACTGACGTAGGCGACTGTAACTTAGCCTTAAAGTAAGCCTGACTTGTAGTCATTGTTATCCAACTGGATAATGTCTGCTGAGAAAACTGGCTAACCCCAGTTGGCAGCATCATAGAGAACAAACAACGTATCCGTATTACGTACTGTAGACGGTCGGGACATATAGACGCGTAATGCGTGTACCACATTCAGAATTCTAGAATGTGCTGTCAACACAGGAACCACTATTGGTATACTGATTGCTTTGTCATGAGAAAACGTAAATACGGTGGCTTGGAATACAAGGCACCCAAATATGAAAACAAAACCCTTGCCGAAGCTAAGGCTAGAAGAAAAATGTTTTCCCAAGTGAGAAACTTAATCCCCATTTGTTGTAAGGGTTCAAAATATGAAAACTGTAAGAAATGTGAACCCAACCTCAAGTCGCCTGGCGCTGTAGGTGGGATAAATGGAGGCTGCACTTTGATGACACCTTGTATAAAGGTGTGTACCGACGCAATAGAGTCAAACGTCTTTGAAAATAAGTTGACCACACAGATACCTGCACCCTCAGTGCAGATAAACGCAGTTCTCCATCCCACCCTGTTTGTAAAATAACAGAATACGGGTAACTTGAAAGATGATGTCGGAAACTTCCGAGCTTTACCACCTATATATGCACACCAAATTTGTAATAATGAATTTGTAATAATGAGCTGCCTTAAGCAGCTTACTAGCTCGTAACATGATAAGTATAACCGATACTGTAATGACCTATTTCTTTTCTTAAGAGGGCGGTCTGAACCCCCCCACCCCGTCAACCGCAGCCGCGGTATATAGGTAATAGGTACTTAGGTAACTAGGGGTAAAAGAACGTTCCCTGTTGTAACAGGTTGGACGTATTATGAGCGGACCAAGATCGTGTGCCAGTATTCCTTGGAGATTCGAGAAGCAAGCTCTCCGAAACCCATGAGATATCACTAGTATGACTGTGACGAACTGTCTTATGATCCGTTTTCGCAACGGAGAGAGCAGCGGAAAATGGTGGAGCCAGATACACGATACTGTATGACCACACGAATGTGAGACTGCACCGCCACTGCCCTTGTGATCTGTCGTTCTGTACACATACTGAGCGTTTGTAATTGTGGCGAGATGCCATCATGTATACCTGAGGGTAACTCCTTTTGTGTACTCACATATGAAACACCTCTGGATTTACTGTCCAGTTTTCAGGATATAAATCCTGACGGGCGAGATCATCTGTCTAACAGATGTCCACTCGCGGAATGAACCCCGTTGACATCCTCCCATAATGGTGTTGTGGGCAATAGAGGATTCGAGTTACCTGCTGCATTGCCATGCGGCTACTTGGTTCTTGTGTATGCAACTCCCGTTGCGTTGTCTGACCGCACTTGGTCAGACTGAAAGCGAAGCATGTAGTGCATTGAAAATTGCACGGAGTTCCAGGACATTTATCGACAGCAATCTGTCGTGATCCGTTTTAGAACTCTGTCGCTGATCTTTTTTAACTACAACTCCTGAACCTCTGAGACTCTTGTCCAGAGTATATACACCCTCGCCCCTCTGTGGGAAACGCGAGTGAAGGCCGGCGAACTAAAGCGCTTTGAAAACACATCATTATTGTTAACAGGCGAATACACCAATGTACCGCTAGTGTGCGTGGCTTTTACACCAATTACTAGATGTACATTTGTTCTTGCTGGTGTAGTAGGTAAATGTCTTTGATTTACCGTATTTATAATCTTACCTAGGAATTGACGTCGTTTAGACGGAATTAGATGCGATTGTTTTTAAAACTTGACCTGCCACCGCAGTATACATTAGTAGCGCAAGTTAGAGGAACTCTGTTGAGACAGAGTTCTTATGAGCAGATCGTCTAAGTATGGACGATTGTCACTGGCAGGACTCTGAGATGAGCTATCATCACCAACATCACTTTGGTAAATACCCGAGGCGTTGACACGATGCCAAATGGTAGTGAAATGATTAATGGTTGTGGCGTTTTGCAAACGCTAGAACCTGTGATGACCAAACCGGAATGGGTAAATACGCATTGTGAAGATCAAGTGCAATTATGCAATTTTGTGGCTCCAATATGCAAATAGTAACCGCAGAAAATCCATTTTCAAACTGCATTAAGTGACTTGCTGATTGAGACTGCGACGGAGCTGTCTGGTTTTGTTACCCCAAACAGAGGGGAATAAATAACCCTGACTCTGTTGGTGTACTACTGCCTGGATATAAAAACAGCTGAAAACCAGCAGAGACTAAATGGCAACCTGCCAAACCGTTCGACAGAGGCAGTCTTGTCCTTTAATCTGTAAATATCTGAGACATCCATGAGTTGATGTCTGGAAACCCCGCAAATGTAACGTGTAAAGACGCGCTTCCAGAATTGGAACATGGAGATGCCTAAGAGGTCATCAAGCCACTGGCTTGCTGACTGTAGCGTCGTGTCGTTACAAGGCGTGACTGTTTTGTCTTTGAAAAAAACTGAAGTCTAAAGAGATTAAACGCCGGCACCAGTATTTCCGTTTTGATACTGGCTGCGGTAATGGCTGAATATCAAATTTAGGACCAACAAGTTCTGGCCTTGTCGCACTTAAACTAGCGACGATGAAAGTAACCGGCGTTAGCAGAAGCTTTACAGATATACTCTGCAGCTTCTTTTTCATTGTTTCCATACATAGAGTCTAGTGACCCAAATGTATTCTGGGTTTTTATAATGTTTTACACAGACGCATTTACCAATGGCGGATCGCGTCATTTTGGAAACGATAAAATAGTGGTTAGAGTCTACTCAGTCTCTGTAAAAATGGAGACATTGACTCACTGGGATTTAGCAATGTATGGTTGTCAAAAACCCCGCCCTATCTGAGTGCTGGTCTAATGTACCCTTCTCACTGGTAGTTATCGGTGTGAGATTTGACATAGAATTGTGCATTAAATTATAAGACCAGTCAACAACTGTCTTTTGTTAGAGCTGGCGGAGTAACTTCCGAGACTCCGATGTTACCGCTCTTGTAATTTGAATTGCCAATGCTTAACATTTTTAAAAATTATTTGTAGTCTGCGCTAGAGCCTTACTCGCTATGCAGACAGACCCCACAATAGGCAACGGACAGACACTTGCACGACTTATTGTTATGTGTCATATATATATTTTATTGCTGAACAGCATATTTATATGAAACTCATGGTTGTTTCTCTCTACGGAAATCTATAGTAAAAGCGAAAGATTTATTTGATGTGAAGAGAAACTAGAGTATTCTTTATGTGAAAAACAGTTCACATGGGCATGTGAAACCCGAACCAAATTCCCACTAACACCCCTGCGCCTCTGGTGGCTTAGAGATGTAGGGCAGGAATGTTCCAGAATTACACCCTGGAAAACAACAGGAAGCATGGTTAAAATGGCCCCTTTGCCATGCTGACCGTGATAATCACAGAACAAGTGACAAATGTTTCCGTGTTAATCTAGCCTATTATACAGTATAATCACAGGCTGGGTACAACACATGCTCTATTAATAAAATAAGATTTTACTTACCGATAAATCTATTTCTCGGAGTCCGTAGTGGATGCTGGGGTTCCTGAAAGGACCATGGGGAATAGCGGCTCCGCAGGAGACAGGGCACAAAAAGTAAAGCTTTTCCAGATCAGGTGGTGTGCACTGGCTCCTCCCCCTATGACCCTCCTCCAGACTCCAGTTAGGTACTGTGCCCGGACGAGCGTACACAATAAGGGAGGATTTTGAATCCCGGGTAAGACTCATACCAGCCACACCAATCACACCGTACAACTTGTGATCTAAACCCAGTTAACAGTATGATAACAGCGGAGCCTCTGAAAGATGGCTTCCTTCAACAATAACCCGAATTAGTTAACAATAACTATGTACAATTATTGCAGATAATCCGCACTTGGGATGGGCGCCCAGCATCCACTACGGACTCCGAGAAATAGATTTATCGGTAAGTAAAATCTTATTTTCTCTATCGTCCTAGTGGATGCTGGGGTTCCTGAAAGGACCATGGGGATTATACCAAAGCTCCCAAACGGGCGGGAGAGTGCGGATGACTCTGCAGCACCGAATGAGAGAACTCCAGGTCCTCCTTAGCCAGAGTATCAAATTTGTAAAATTTTACAAACGTGTTCTCCCCTGACCACGTAGCTGCTCGGCAAAGTTGTAATGCCGAGACCCCTCGGGCAGCCGCCCAAGATGAGCCCACCTTCCTTGTGGAGTGGGCCTTTACAGATTTAGGCTGTGGCAGGCCTGCCACAGAATGTGCAAGTTGGATTGTGCTACAGATCCAACGAGCAATCGTCTGCTTAGACGCAGGAGCACCCATCTTGTTGGGTGCATACAATATAAACAACGAGTCAGATTTTCTGACTCCAGCTGTCCTTGCAATATATATTTTTAATGCTCTGACAACGTCCAGTAACTTGGAGTCCTCCAAGTCACTTGTAGCCGCAGGCACTACAATAGGCTGGTTCAGATGAAATGCTGACACCACCTTAGGGAGAAAATGCGGACGAGTCCGCAGTTCTGCCCTGTCCGAATGGAAAATCAGATATGGGCTTTTGTAAGATAAAGCTGCCAGTTCTGACACTCTCCTGGCCGAAGCCAGGGCTAGAAGCATGGTCACTTTCCATGTGAGATATTTCAAATCCACCTTCTTTAGTGGTTCAAACCAATGAGATTTTAGAAAGTCCAAAACCACATTGAGATCCCACGGTGCCACTGGAGGCACCACAGGAGGCTGTATATGTAGCACTCCCTTAACAAAGGTCTGGACTTCAGGGACTGAAGCCAATTCTTTTTGAAAGAAAATCGACAGGGCCGAAATTTGAACCTTAATAGATCCCAATTTGAGACCCATAGACAATCCTGATTGCAGGAAATGTAGGAATCGACCCAGTTGAAATTCCTCCGTCGGAGCACTCCGATCTTCGCACCACGCAACATATTTTCGCCAAATTCGGTGATAATGTTGCACGGTTACTTCCTTCCTTGCTTTAATCAAAGTAGGAATGACTTCTTCCGGCATGCCTTTTTCCTTTAGGATCCGGCGTTCAACCGCCATGCCGTCAAACGCAGCCGCGGTAAGTCTTGAAACAGACAGGGACCCTGCTGAAGCAAGTCCCTCCTTAGAGGTAGAGGCCACGGATCTTCCGTGATCATCTCTTGAAGTTCCGGGTACCAAGTCCTTCTTGGCCAATCCGGAACCACTAGTATCGTCCTTACGCCTCTTTGCCGTATAATTCTCAATACTTTTGGTATGAGAGGCAGAGGAGGAAACACATACACCGACTGGTACACCCAAGGCGTTACCAGCGCGTCCACAGCTATTGCCTGCGGATCTCTTGACCTGGCGCAATACCTGTCCAGTTTTTTGTTGAGGCGAGACGCCATCATGTCCACCATTGGTCTTTCCCAACGGGTTACCAGCAAGTGGAAGACTTCTGGATGAAGTCCCCACTCTCCCGGGTGAAGATCGTGTCTGCTGAGGAAGTCTGCTTCCCAGTTGTCCACTCCCGGGATGAACACTGCTGACAGTGCTATCACATGATTCTCTGCCCAGCGAAGAATCCTTGCAGCTTCTGCCATTGCACTCCTGCTTCTTGTGCCGCCCTGTCTGTTCACATGGGCGACTGCCATGACGTTGTCCGACTGGATCAACACCGGTTTTCCCTGAAGCAGAGGTTCTGCCTGGCTTAGAGCATTGTATATTGCTCTTAGTTCCAGAATGTTTATGTGAAGAGACGTTTCCAGGCTCGTCCATACTCCCTGGAAGTTCCTTCCTTGTGTGACTGCTCCCCAGCCTCTCAGGCTGGCGTCCGTGGTCACCAGGATCCAATCCTGTATGCCGAATCTGCGGCCCTCCAATAGATGAGCACTCTGCAACCACCACAGAAGAGACACCCTTGTCCTTGGAGACAGGGTTATCCGCAGGTGCATCTGAAGATGCGACCCTGACCATTTGTCCAACAGATCCCTTTGGAAAATTCTTGCGTGGAATCTGCCGAATGGAATTGCTTCGTAAGAAGCCACCATTTTTCCCAGGACTCTTGTGCATTGATGTACAGACACCTTTCCTGGTTTTAGGAGGTTCCTGACAAGCTCGGATAACTCCTTGGCTTTTTCCTCCGGGAGAAAAACCTTTTTCTGAACCGTGTCCAGAATCATCCCTAGGAACAGCAGACGAGTTGTCGGCATTAACTGGGATTTTGGAATATTCAGAATCCACCCGTGCTGTTTTAGCACTTCTTGCGACAGTGCTAATCCCATCTCTAGCTGTTCTCTGGACCTTGCCCTTATTAGGAGATCGTCCAAGTATGGGATAATTAATATGCCTTTTCTTCGAAGAAGAATCATCATCTCGGCCATTACCTTTGTAAAGACCCGAGGTGCCGTGGACAATCCGAACGGCAGCGTCTGAAACTGATAGTGACAGTTTTGTACAACGAACCTGAGGTACCCCTGGTGTGAGGGGTAAATTGGAACGTGGAAATACGCATCCTTGATGTCCAAGGATACCATAAAGTCCCCCTCTTCCAGGTTCGCTATCACTGCTCTGAGTGACTCCATCTTGAACTTGAACTTCTTTATGTACAGGTTCAAGGACTTCAGATTTAGAATAGGCCTTACCGAGCCATCCGGCTTCGGTACCACAAAAAGAGTGGAATAATACCCCTTCCCTTGTTGTAGAAGAGGTACCTTGACTATCACCTGCTGAGAGTACAGCTTGTGAATGGCTTCCAAAACCGTCTCCCTTTCGGAGGGGGACGTTGGTAAAGCAGACTTCAGGAAACGGCGAGGTGGATCTGTCTCTAATTCCAACCTGTACCCCTGAGATATTATCTGCAGGATCCAGGGATCTACCTGCGAGTGAGCCCACTGCGCGCTGTAATTTTTGAGACGACCACCCACCGTCCCCGAGTCCGCTTGAGAAGCCCCAGCGTCATGCTGAGGCTTTTGTAGAAGCCGGGGAAGGCTTCTGTTCCTGGGAAGGAGCTGCCTGTTGCTGTCTCTTCCCTCGACCTCTGCCTCGTGGCAGATATGAATAGCCCTTTGCTCTCTTATTTTTAAAGGAACGAAAGGGCTGCGGTTGAAAAGTCGGTGCCTTTTTCTGTTGGGGAGTGACTTGAGGTAGAAACGTGGATTTCCCGGCTGTAGCCGTGGCCACCAAATCTGATAGACCGACTCCAAATAACTCCTCCCCTTTATACGGCAAAACTTCCATATGTCGTTTTGAATCCGCATCGCCTGTCCACTGTCGCGTCCATAAAGCTCTTCTGGCCGAAATGGACATAGCACTTACCCGTGATGCCAGTGTGCAGATATCCCTCTGTGCATCACGCATATAAAGAAATGCATCCTTTATTTGTTCTAACGACAGTAAAATATTGTCCCTGTCCAGGGTATCAATATTTTCAATCAGGGACTCTGACCAAACTACCCCAGCACAGCACATCCAGGCAGTCGCTATAGCTGGTCGTAGTAAAACACCTGCATGTGTGTATATACTTTTTTGGATATTTTCCATCCTCCTATCTGATGGATCTTTAAGTGCGGCCGTCTCAGGAGAGGGTAACGCCACTTGTTTAGATAAGCGTGTTAGCGCCTTGTCCACCCTAGGAGGTGTTTCCCAGCGCTCCCTAACCTCTGGCGGGAAAGGGTATAATGCCAATAATTTCTTTGAAATTATCATCTTTTTATCAGGGGCAACCCACGCTTCATTACACACGTCATTTAATTCTTCTGATTCAGGAAAAACTATAGGTAGTTTTTTCACACCCCACATAATACCCTGTTTAGTGGTACCTGTAGTATCAGCTAAATGTAACGCCTCCTTCATTGCCAAAATCATATAACGTGTGGCCCTACTGGAAAATACGGTTGATTCGTCACCGTCACCACTGGAGTCAGTGCCTGTGTCTGGGTCTGTGTCGACCGACTGAGGCAAAGGGCGTTTCACAGCCCCTGACGGTGTTTGAGTCGCCTGGACAGGCACTAATTGATTGTCCGGCCGTCTCATGTCGTCAAACGACTGCTTTAGCGTGTTGACACTATCCCGTAGTTCCATAAATAAAGGCATCCATTCTGGTGTCGACTCCCTAGGGGGTGACATCCTCATATTTGGCAATTGCTCCGCCTCCACACCAATATCGTCCTCATACATGTCGACACACACGTACCGACACACAGCAGACACACAGGGAATGCTTCTAACGAAGACAGGACCCACTAGCCCTTTGGGGAGACAGAGGGAGAGTTTGCCAGCACACACCAAAAGCGCTATATATAACAGGGATAGCCTTATAATAAGTGCTCCCTTATAGCTGCTTTATATATATCAAAATATCGCCATAAATTTGCCCCCCCTCTCTGTTTTACCCTGTTTCTGTAGTGCAGTGCAGGGGAGAGACCTGGGAGCCGTCCTGACCAGCGGAGCTGTGAGAGGAAATGGCGCCGTGTGCTGAGGAGATAGGCCCCGCCCCTTTTCCGGCGGGCTCGTCTCCCGCTATTTAGTGAATCCAGGCAGGGGTTAAATATCTCCATATAGCCTCTGGGGGCTATATGTGAGGTATTTTTAGCCTTTATATAGGTTACATTTGCCTCCCAGGGCGCCCCCCCCCAGCGCCCTGCACCCTCAGTGACTGCGTGTGAAGTGTGCTGAGAGGAAAATGGCGCACAGCTGCAGTGCTGTGCGCTACCTTTAGAAGACTGCAGGAGTCTTCAGCCGCCGATTCTGGACCTCTTCTGACTTCAGCATCTGCAAGGGGGCCGGCGGCGCGGCTCCGGTGACCATCCAGGCTGTACCTGTGATCGTCCCTCTGGAGCTGATGTCCAGTAGCCAAGAAGCCAATCCATCCTGCATGCAGGTGAGTTCACTTCTTCTCCCCTCAGTCCCTCGTTGCAGTGATCCTGTTGCCAGCAGGACTCACTGTAAAATAAAAAACCTAAGCTAAACTTTTTCTAAGCAGCTCTTTAGGAGAGCCACCTAGATTGCACCCTTCTCGGCCGGGCACAAAAATCTAACTGGAGTCTGGAGGAGGGTCATAGGGGGAGGAGCCAGTGCACACCACCTGATCTGGAAAAGCTTTACTTTTTGTGCCCTGTCTCCTGCGGAGCCGCTATTCCCCATGGTCCTTTCAGGAACCCCAGCATCCACTAGGACGATAGAGAAATATATATATATATATATATATATATATATATATATATAGGCTCAATAGCCTATGATAATTACAGACATTAATATATTTATACAGCATTTACATAAGCTGAATAGCCTATTATACAGTGATAATCACAGACTTAATATAGGCTCAATAGCCTATTATACAGTGATAACCACCAACATTAATATATAGGCTGAATAACCTATTATACAGTGATAATAACAGCCATTAATATAGGCTCAATAGCCTATTATACTGTGAAACTCACAGACAGTAATATATGCTCAATAGCCTATTACTCCCAGGACAGGTAACAATACATTATAAATACCTGTCACCTATATATAGCTGCCTATACACTGTGCTGCTGTATATTTAATCCGCCAGAATTCCACCGTGCCTTGTAACGCTGTGTCCTGCGGGAAGCCTGCAGCCTCATAGCGCTGGCACATGTGGGTGGATGGCTGCTGGGCGGCCGGACGGAGCGGCGGTCCCCGTCTCTGTACTGAGACTGAGGGAGCGTCTGCGGCCGTATGGCGCTGGCGGCCGGACGGAGCTGGGCGGCCGGACGGAGCGCTGGGACGGGCGGCCTGCAGACATAGCGGCTGGGGCTTGCGGGCGGAAGAGCGGAAGCAGTATTAACCCAAACATAGCGGGGCGGCAGCCTGCGCTGACCGCCCCGTTCCCCAGCCTACCTTGTCTCCTGATCATGGCTGCGACGGGCTTCTTATGTGTAAGCTCGTCCAGCTGTTGTAAATTATGGCTGTGACGGGCTTCTTCTGTAAGCTCCGTCCAGCTCTGTAGTCCTGGCTGCGACGGGCTTCTTATGTGTAAGCTCGTCCAGCTGTCTTGTAAATCATGGCTGTGACGGGCTTCTTCTGTAAGCTCCGTCCAGCTCTGTAGTCCTGGCTGCGACGGAGCTTCTTTGTGTAAGCTCCGTCCAGTCCTCTATAGTCATCTGGAGTAGATCATGGCTGCGACGGGGCTTCTTCCTGTAAGCTCCGTCCAGCTCAGGCAGCAGTTCATGGCTGTGACGGGGCTTCTATCTGCAAGCTCCGTTTACAGCAGGTAGTGAACTGCGTGTGGCTGTGAGGGTGCTCTTTGTGAGGACCGACACGCCATGCGCTGCCCGTGCAGCGGCACTATCCCGGACCCATGTTTTTCTTGAAACTGGGAAGGGATGTGCTATTAAAAAAAAATTAAAAATAAAAAATTAATAAAATTCTTCCAACAAGTGTGGGAATCCCACAAGCCGATGTTAGTGCTTTGAGCACAGAAAAAACACTGGGTTCGTACACTGAGGTACTCTGGGATATGGAGGGGTGGAGAGTTCTAAATTTAAATATTCAGTGCCTTTGTTCTGCTACGCCGTCCATATCCCAAGAGTACTCCAGTGACCCCTAGTGGATGAAGAAGAAAAGCGACTAGAACCCTCTTTGGGATCTGGAATTTCTTCTCCGGGTTTTCCCAGGATTTTTCAAATAATGCGTTCAATTCTTTAGAAGCAGGGAAAGTTAAGAGGGGCATCTTGTTGTGAGTGAAATAAGCCTCCTCAACCTGTTCAGGGGGCTTGTCAGTAATGTGTAAAACATCCCTAATGGTCTCAATCATGAGCTGTATCCCTTTAGCAAGGGAAGCCTCACCCCCCCCCACATATCCCCATCTGCCCTGTCAAGAGTCAATATCCATGTCGACTTGCGTAATTTGGGCAAGGACACGTTTCTTTGGGTATATACCTGGGGATTTTGAGGTAATGGGGACAGAACCAGACAAAACCTCCACAGATTTTCTTAAAACCTGTGTTTCAGTCTCATTATGGGCTACCCTAGAAGAAATATGGGATAACATTCCCCTTAATGGAAGCCAACCCATGTGGCTCAGATTCAGAAGGCTGAGACATATTACATTCCTGAGTACAGGGAATGGATTCCTCCGGAGAAGATACATATTCTGCTGCACAAGACACAGAGTCCCTGGATATTATGTGAGAAATTTGCTTACACACAGACAGGAAAATGTCAGTTTCCACCAAGTACCTTCAAAGAAACAGTTAATGGAGCCAGCACACAGCGCCCCAGTAGGCAGTTATGAAATAACTGCCTGGCGCTGACTGTGCACCCTTAATAGTCTACACAGTTATATACAGTCTCTCTCCCCCCCCTCCCCCCTGGTACCGCACACGATAGCTGGAATTATGTGGAGGGGCAGCACTCCCTGTCAGCATCTCTTGGTGTGGATCTGCAGGGAGAAAATGGCACTGGTGAGCTGCTGGGTCCACTCAGAGAAGCTCCACCCCCAAACATGGCACATCTTCCCACACTTTGAATTTTTATACTGGCCTGAGGTAATTGCGCTAGCAGCGGTACCCAAGTCCCTGATCGCCTGAGTGACCAGTTTTTCAAGGGTATTGTGGCCCAGGGAGCTCCTCAGAGCGCCGCACTTGAGTACCTCCGAGACTGTCCAGTGTCAGAACTGCGCTCCCACCGGCTCCTCGCTTGTCAGGTCACCGGTGACACACTCACCACCGCGATCTTCTGGCTCTGTTAGGGGGTGGCAGCATGCTGCAGGAGTGAGCGGTCGCCTCGGGGGCTAACGATCATCACCCTCAGGAGCTTAATGGCCTGTCAGTGGAGATAATGGCCATTAACCTCAGAGGGTTGGACACTACTCCCCCCGAGCCCCACGAACCAAATTACTCTTAAAAAAATAAAAATAAAACCAGAGAAACTCTAGGAGCTCCCCTAGCTGTGACCGGCTGCCCCGGGCACATTTTCTAAACTGAGTCTGGTAGGAGGGGCATAGAGGGAGGAGCCAGCCCACACTATCAAACTCCTAAAGTACCCAAGGCTCCTGGTAGACTGGTCTATACCCCATGGTACTAATATGGACCCAGCATCCTCTAGGACGTAAAAGTAATACCCTCAGCATATTGAGTACAGGCACAAAGCTCTGCTACACTAATGTTACCTACTAATCATTACATAAGACTTCAGGGCAGCCCTATTTATATCCCATGTGTATTGTTTGCTGCCATCGAGTGGCCTTATACAGACACCTTTAACCTCAGTTCTATTAATACTCATTCAGCAATCAATTATAAATGGTTTGTGGCACCATCCTCACTGGTGCCATAAACAAATGCCTATCTAAGCTCTGCTGAAGGTTTTCACCTATATTAATGTGGAAGCAGCAACTGACACCTTGTTTGCTAAATTACCTACAACCATGAGTTGCTGACAAATGCATTTACCTCATCAATGGGAGAAGGGTGTCACGCCGACCAGGAGACTATATAAACCTCACAGACTTAGGGGGATATTCAATTAATGTCTGATCCTTTCAGACAGAAAGAATCAGACCTATCAGTATTCAATTAGCGTCCAAATCTTTTTTTAAAGTCAGATTTACATTGTCGGAAACGGGGCTAAAACTCGTCGGATTTGGCTGCGAATCCAACAAAACACGTGGACCCACAGCTAATCCGCCGATCCAAGTCAGAATTGCCGACCCGTCGGAAAAACATCAGCCCTGTCGAATAGGTCAAAACACTATCCAACCTAAAAATAAAAAAAAGTCAGAAACTGACATCTTTCCGACTTGAATTGAATACCCCCTTTAGAGTGGCACTCTAAACAGCTATGAGGCTGCAGTGTTGATCACTATGCAACCATGCACATATTGTAAGTCTGCACTTTTATTATAGGCTTAATGAACCTTATATGCAGTTCCAGTTCAGCCCTATTCACAAAAATAAGATTTTACTCACCGGTAAATCTATTTCTCGTAGTCCGTAGTGGATGCTGGGACTCCGTAAGGACCATGGGGATTAGCAGCTCCGCAAGAGACTGGGCACAACTAAAGAAAGCTTTAGGACTACCTGGTGTGCACTGGCTCCTCCCACTAAGACCCTCCTCCAGACCTCAGTTAGGATACTGTGCCCGGAAGAGCTGACACAATAAGGAAGGATTTTGAATCCCGGGTAAGACTCATACCAGCCACACCGTATAACTCGTGATACTATACCCAGTTAACAGTATGAAATATAACTGAGCCTCTCAACAGATGGCTCAACAATAACCCTTTAGTTAGGCAATAACTATAAACAAGTATTGCAGACAATCCGCACTTGGGATGGGCGCCCAGCATCCACTACGGACTACGAGAAATAGATTTACCGGTGAGTAAAATCTTATTTTCTCTGACGTCCTAAGTGGATGCTGGGACTCCGTAAGGACCATGGGGATTATACCAAAGCTCCCAAACGGGCGGGAGAGTGCGGATGACTCTGCAGCACCGAATGAGCAAACTCTAGGTCCTCCTCAGCCAGGGTATCAAACTTGTAGACTCTTACAAAAATGTTTTAACCCGACCAAGTAACAGCTCGGCAAAATTGTAAAGCCGAGACTCCTCGGGCAGCCGCCCAAGAAGAGCCCACTTTCCTCGTGGAATGGGCTTTTACAGATTTAGGGTGCGGCAGTCCAGCCGCAGAATGTGCAAGTTGAATCGTGCTACAGATCCAGCGAGCAATAGTCTGCTTAGAAGCAGGAGCACCCAGCTTGTTGGGTGCATACAGGAGAAATAGCGAGTCAGTTTTCCCGACTCCAGCTGTCCTGGAAACATATACTTTTCAGGGCCCTGACTACGTCCAGTAACTTGGAATCCTCCAAGTCCCAAGTAGCCGCAGGCACCACAATAGGTTGGTTCACATGAAAAACTGATACCACCTTAGGAAGGAATTGGGAACGAGTCCTCTATTCCGCCTTATCCATATAAATTACAGATAAGGTCTTTTGTATGACAAAGCCGCCAATTCTGATACACGCCTGGCCGACGCCAAGGCCCACAGAATGACCACTTTCCACGTGAGGTATTATAGCTCCACGGATTTAAGTGGCTCAACCCAATGCGACTTCAGGAAATCCAACACCACGTTGAGATCCCACGGTGCCACTGGAGGCACAAACGGGGGCTGACTATGCAGCACTCCCTTAACAAAAGTCTGAACTTCAGGCAGTGAAGCCAGTTCCATTTTGGAAGAAAATCGATAGAGCCGAAATCTGGACCTTAATGGAACCCAATTTTAGGCCCATAGTCACCTCTGACTGTAGGAAGTGCAGAAATCGACCTAGCTGAAATTTCTCCTTTGGGGCCTTCCTGGCCTCACAGTACGCAACATATTTCCGCCATATGCGGTGATAATGGTTTGCGTTTACTTCTTTCCTAGCTTTAAATAGCGTAGGGATAACTTCCTCCGGAATTCCCTTTTCCTTCAGGATCCGGCGTTCAACCGCCATGCCGTCAAACGCAGCCACGGTACATCTTGGAACAGACAGGCCCCCTGCTGCAGCAGGTCCTGTCTGAGCGGCAGAGGCCCTGGGCCCTCTGAGATAATTTCTTGGAGTTCTGGTTACCAAGCTCTTCTTGGCCAACCCGGAACAATGAGTATAGTTCTTACTCCTCTCCTTCTTATTATTCTCATTACCCTGGGTAAGAGGCAGAGAAGGGAACACATACACCGACTGGTACACCCACGGTGTTACCAGAGCGTCCACAGCTATCGCCTGAGGGTCCTTGACCTGGCGCAATATCTTTGTAACTTTTAGTTGAGGCGGGACGCCATCATGTCCACCTGTGGCCTTTCCCAACGGTGTACAATCATTTGGAAGACTTCTGGATGAAGTCCCCACTCTCCCGGGTGGAGGTCGTGTCTTCTGAGAAAGTCTGCTTCTCAGTTGTCCACTCCGGGAATGAACACTGCTGACAGTGCTAACACATGATTTTCCGCCCATCGGAGAATCCTTGTGGCTTCTGCCATCGCCATCCTGCTTCTTGTGCGGCCCTGTCGGTTTACATGAGCGACCGCCGTGATGTTGTCTGACTGGATCAGCACCGGCCGGTGTTGAAGCAGGGGTCTAGCCTGACTTAGGGCATTGTAAATGGCCCTTAGTTCCAGAATATTTATGTGTAGGGAGTCTCCTGACTTGTCCATAGCCTTGGAAGTTTCTTCCCTGTGCGACTGCCCCCCAGCCTCGAAGGCTGGCATCCGTGGTCACCAGGAGCCAGTCCTGTATGCCGAATCTGCAGCCCCCTAGAAGATGAGCACTCTGCAGACACCACAACAGCGACACCCTGGCCCTTGGAGACAGGGTTATCCGCCGATGCATCTGAAGATGCGACCCGGACCACTTGTCCAACAGATCCCACTGGAAAATCCTTGCATGGGACCTGGCGAATGGAATTTCTTCGTAAGAAGCTACCATCTTTCCCAGGGCTCGCGTGCATTGATGCACCGACACCTGTATACGTATTAGGAGGTCTCTGTCTAGAGACGACAACTCCTTGGACTTCTCCTCCGGGAGAAACCCTTTTTATCCTGTTCTGTGTCCAGAACCATACCCAGGAACAGTAGACGCGTCGTAGAAACCAGCTGCGACTTTGGAATATTCAGAATCCAGCCGTGCTGTTGTAGCACTTCCCGAGATAGTGCTACTCCGACGAACAACTGCTCCCTGGACCTCGCCTTTATAAGGAGATCGTCCAAGTACGGGATAATTATTTCGGCCATTACCTTGGTAAATACCTCGGTGCCGGGGACAGACCAACGGCAACGTCTGGAATTGGTAATGACAATCCTGTACCACAATTTTGAGGTACTCCTGGTGAAGAGGGTAAATAGGGACATGCAGGTAAGCATCCTTGATGTCCAGTGATACCATGAAATTCTCCAGGCTTGCAATAATCGCCGTGAGCGATTCCATTTTGAACTTGAACCTTCGTATATAAGTGTCCAAGGCTTTCAATTTTAGAATGGGTCTCACCGAACCGTCTGGCTTCGGTACCACAACATTTTGGAATAGTAACCCCGGCCTTGTTGAAGGAGGGGTACCTTAATTTCACCTGCTGGAAGTACAGCTTGTGAATTGCCGTCCGAGGGCAGCAGGCAAGGCTGATGTGAGGTAACGGCGAGGGGGAGTCGCCTCGAACTCCAGCCTGTATCCCTGTGATACTATTTGCAGAACCTAGGGATCCACCTGTGGGCAAGCCCACTGGTCCCTGAAGTTCCCGAGACGCGCCCCTACCGCACCTGTCTCCACCTGTGGAGCCCCAGCGTCATGCGGTGGACTCAGAGGAAGATTTTTGATCCTGGGAACTGGCTGCTGGTGCAGCTTTATCCTTCTTCCCTTGTCTCTGTGCAGAAAGGAAGCGCCTTTGACCCGCTTGCTTTTCTGAAGCCGAAAGGACTGTACCTGAAAATACGGTGCTTTCTTAGGCTGTGAGGAAACCTGAGGTAAAAATTTTTCTTTCCAGCTGTTGCTGTGGATACGAGGTCCCAGAGACCATCCCCAAACAATTCCTCACCCTTATTAGGCAGAATCTCCATGTGCCTTTTACAGGCAGCATCACCTGTCCACTGCCGGGTTTCTAATACCCTCCTGGCAGAATGGACATTGCATTAATTCTGGATGCCAGCCGGCAAATATCCCTCTGTGCATCCTTTATATATAAGACGACGTCTTTAATATGCTCTAAATATTATCCCTGCCTTAGAGTATTAATATTATCTGACAGGGTATCAGACCATGCTGCAGCAGCACTATTTATGCTGAGGCAATTGCAGGTCTCAGTATATAACCTGAGTGTGTATATACAGACTTCAGGATAGCCTCCTGCTTTTTATCAGCAGGCTCCTTCAAGGTGGCCGTATCCTAAGACGGCAGTGCCACCTTTTTTGACAAACGTGTGAGCGCCTTATCCACCCTAAGGGATATCTCCCAACGTGACCTACCCTCTGGCGGGAAAGGGTACGCCATCAGTAACTTTTTAGACATTACCAGTTTCTTATCAGGGGAACCCACGCTTCTTTACACACTTCATTCATTCATCTGATGGGGGAACAAAACACTGGCTGCTTTTTCTTCCCAAACATAAAACCCCTTTTATGTGGTACTTGGGTTCATGTCAGAAATGCGTAACACATTTTTCATTGCCGAGATCATGTAACGGATGTTCCTAGTGGATTGTGTATATGTCTCAACCTCGTCGACACTGGAGTCAGACTCCGTGTCGACATCTGTGTCTGCCATCTGAGGTAACGGGCATTTTTTGAGCCCCTGATGGCCTTTGAGACGCCTGGGCAGGCGCGGGCTGAGAAGCCGGCTGTCCCACAGCTGTTACGTCATCCAGCCTTTTATGTAAGGAGTTGACATTGTCGGTTAATACCTTCCACCTATCCATCCATTCTGGTGTCGGCCCCACAGGGGGCGACATCCCATTTATCGGCCTCTGCTCCGCCTCCACGTAACCTTCCTCATCCAACATGTCGACACAGCCGTACCGACACACCGCACACACACAGGGAATGCTCTGACTGAGGACAGGACCGCACAAAGTCCTTTGGGGAGAGAGAGTATGCCAGCACACACCAGAGCGCTATAAAATGCAGGGATTAACACTATAACTGAGTGATTTTTCCCCCAATAGCTGCTTGTATACATATATTGCGCTTAAATTTAGTGCCCCCCCCCCTCTCTTTTTAACCCTTGGAGCCTGAAAACTACAGGGGAGAGCCTGGGGAGCTGTCTTCCAGCTGCACTGTGAAGAAAAAATGGCGCCAGTGTGCTGAGGGAGAAGCCCCGCCCCTTTTTCGGCTGACTTTTCTCCCGCTTTTTTTATGGATTCTGGCAGGGGTAATTTATCACATGTATAGCCCTGGGACTATATATTGTGATGAATTGCCAGCCATGGTGTCTTATATTGCCCTCAGTGCGTGTCCCCCCCCCCCCCCCCCCCCCCAGCGCCCTGCACCCATCAGTAACCGGAGTGTGAGGTGTACATGAGGAGCAATGGCGCACAGCTGCAGTGCTGTGCGCTACCTTAGTGAAGACCGAAGTCTTCTGCCGCCGATTTTCCGGACCTCTTCGTGCTTCTGGCTCTGTAAGGGGGACGGCGGCGCGGCTCCGGGAACGAACACCAAGGTCGGGTCCTGCGGTCGATCCCTCTGGAGCTAATGGTGTCCAGTAGCCTAAGAAGCCCAAACTACCACCTGTTAGGTAGGTTCGCTTCTTCTCCCCTTAGTCCCTCGCTGCAGTGAGTCTGTTGCCAGCAGATCTCACTGTAAAATAAAAAACCTAAATATACTTTCTTTCTAGGAGCTCAGGAGAGCCCCTAGTGTGCATCCAGCACAGCCAGGCACAAGAATCTAACTGAGGTCTGGAGGAGGGTCTTAGTGGGAGGAGCCAGTGCACACCAGGTAGTCCTAAAGCTTTCTTTAGTTGTGCCCAGTCTCCTGCGGAGCCGCTAATCCCCATGGTCCTTACGGAGTCCCAGCATCCACTTAGGACGTCAGAGAAAATGCTTTTACCAAAGATACCATGAACCACTTTTTTCAGAAATAAACTAAGCATATTACCATTCATATACACTAGTTAGGAACCAGTGAAACTAGTGTAAATCCAGTATCTTGACTGTAGTCATGCAGTGAGGCTTCATAACCACAAAACTAGGCTGCATGTTTGTTCAGCACAGAAAAAAAAAAAAAAAAAAAGTAGGCAACAAATCCACTTTAGTATAAGAGATTAATACCAAACATTTAATGCCACTAATCTTCCCAGGTGTAACATTTCAGTATCACAATTCCACACACTTCTTAAATTAATACTCAGCCTCACAATTAACAGACAACTTTGGTACAACCATATTTTATTTTACAAAGAGGGTATTAGTTATGCAATGCTTCCTGCATTAGAGGCGATCCTGGGCCACAGGTCTGCACATTCCTTTGCCACTGGTCCTGTGATAGCTGAACCTGGAAGGAAGAGCAAAAATTTAAGGACCTTGTTCAAAACTAAAGATTATATATAGTCACTGCAGAATGGAATAAAGTAAAGTTTCAAATTTTAAGTGCCCAAAACTTGAAATAAATTCAAAGGAAACAGCATATAAAGCAACAAGTACAGTCCTTTCTGTGCAGTAATACACAGAGGGGCAGATGTATTAAGCCTGGAGAAGCGATAAAGCAGTGATAAGTGGAAGGTGATAACGCACCAACCAATTAGCTCCTGCCACTTTACATACTGGAGCCGACTGGTTATCACCTTGCACTTATCACTGCTTTATCACTTATCCAGGCTTAATACATCTGCCCCAATATCCCCATAACCATTCCTATAACCAAGGTTTATGAAAAGCATACTCACATAAAAATGCGGAAATTAGTCACATGAGCATCGCTGTTTCCCAAAGGGAGAGCAAAAATCACTGAATAGAGGAATCAATTACTAGTCTGTTTTTGAATTGGCTCCGGATTCCCCTGAACAAACGCAACACCATGGGGCCACCAGAAAAGCAGAGTTCCTTTACAAGGTAATGAACTCTTCAGTGACCACTAGTAACACTTAAGATAATGTAGCCCTACTGTAAATTATCTATTGAAGTGCTTGTATTGTGCATTATTTCATTGTGACATTTCCTTGTATGCACAAACTTGAGATGTTTTAACCACTCGACTGGCTTGGTCGCATGTGATGAAGTGCAGTCCTCTCCCAGCACAATGTAGCTGATCTCTGCAAGTGCAGAGATAAGCTGCAGCAGGGGGTTCCGATAGCAAAGCATGTCTCAGGTAGGACTAAGTTCTGCATGTGGAGGTATGTATGGCTATAGGGGTGGGGGGAGGACTGGAAAATAAAGGATGCAAAAAGGGGGAGGGGGTGTAAACTCACAAAATAAAAATACATTGGTTACAGGGTGGGGGGGGGGGGGGGTGCAGAGACTACTATTAGGATTTAAGACCACTGAGGGATCTATTGCCAATGGGAAGAGGGAAGTCATTTTAAAAAGGGGATAGGTTGTTTTTTTTTTTTTTTTTAAAGTTAAAAATACTTCATTCATCCACTAGGGTACACTAGAGATCTAGTAAAGCCGGGGGCGTGAAGGATGCAGACCAGAGGTAGCACAATCTATAAAAAAAATAAATTCTGCACAGCTTGCTCCTACCCATTCACACCCCCTAATCCCTCCAGTTTGAAAAATTGTGCTTGGAAGTGGAAGCACAGAAAGGAGCTCTCGCTCCACATGTGTTTTTTTTTTTTTTTATGATTTTTTTTCTTCTTTCCCCTGCTTATTCAAAGTAGCAGCCATGTTATACTGCATTAGCAGGCTGTGGGAAACAAATTAAGGTTTGTTATTAGCACTGATTTATAGTTAAATGACTGCTAGAAGATCTTCTGCAATTAAAAGATGGGAGAGACAGGTAAGAAAAAATAGGATTTTGGTACTTACCAGGTAAATCCTTTTCTTTGAATCCATAGGGGGCACTGGAGTACTCTTGGGATATGGACGGCTTCCACAGGAAGTAGGCACTGAATAAATTAATTTTGGAACTATACCTCCCCTCCATATCCCTGAGTACCTCAGTGTTTTTTACTGAGCTGAACAGGAGCGATAGAGAGGTTGACAATGGAGCATTACATATAACATAACTGACAACAATAAAGTTGACCCAACATTACTGACAACTAAACAGTTGACACCATAACTTGTTAATCTGAACCAGTCGGTGAAAGTGTGTTACCATAAGATCTACTGAACCTACCACAAACCAGGTAAACTGCTCTGGGTGGGCGTCCAGTGCCCCCTATGGATTCAAAGAAAAGGATTTACCTGGTAAGTACCAAAATCCTATTTTCTTTTTCATCCACTAGGGGTCACTGGAGTACTCTTGGGACGTACCAAAGTTTCCCCCCGCGGGCGGGAGAGCTGTTTGGCACTTGTAACACTAGGCGGCCAAAGCTAGATGCTGATGCCGCAAACGTATCAAACTTGTAGAGGCGCACAAACGTGTGCACCGAAGACCATGTAGCCGCCCGGCAAAGCTGTGTCGTAGAAGCTCCACGACTCGCTGAACATGATGTTCCCACAGCACGTGTGGAATGAGCTGTTATCGATGTAGGCGGCTGTAACCTAGCATGAAGGTAAGCCTGACGTATGGTCACTTTAATCCAACTGGATAAGGTCTGCCTAGAAGCTGGCCAACCCATCTTGGCAGCATCATAGAGAGCAAACAACGTATCCGTCTTACGAACGGTCGACGTTCGGGATACATAAATGCGTAAAGCGCGTACCACCTCCAACCTACCAGAGTCTCCTGTTAACATAGGAACTACTATTGGTTGATTGATGTGAAAAGATGACACTACCTTTGGTAGAAAAGCAGAATTCGCTCGGAATTCCGCTCTGTCATGAAACACTAAATACGGTGGTTTGCACGACAAAGCACTCAATCTGAAACACGCCTTGCTGACGCTAAGGCTAAAAGAAACATTTTCCTAAGTGAGAAATTTAATATCCACTTGTTGTAAGAGTTCATAATAAAAAGACTAAGAAATCTAAAAACCAGATTCAAGTCTTATGGCGCAGTAGGTAGAGTGAATGGAGGCTGAACTCTGAGGACACCCTGCATAAAAGGTGTGAACCGACGGCAATAGGGCCAATCTACTATGAGAATAAATGGACAACTCAGATATCCGCACTTTTAGTATGGATAAATTCAGACCTCTATCTAACCTAGGCACGCCAAATTCTGTAATAATGAGCTGCCGTAACCGGCTTCATAGCTCGTAACATGGTTGGAATAACCGATTCTGGAATGTCCTCTCTTCTTAAGAGGGCTGTCTCAACAGCCACCCCGTCAAACGCGGCCGCGCTAAAATCGGGTAAAAGGAATGGACCCTGCTGTAACAGGTCAGAACGTAGTGGGAGCGGCCAAAGACCGACTCCGAGTAGACGGCGGAGATGCGAGAACCAAGCTCTCCGAGGCCAAAGAGGCGTCACTAGTATAACTGTGACGGACTCCCTTTGATCCGTTTTAGCCACAGAGGGAGCAGCGGAAACGGTAGAAATAGATACACGAGACTGTATGGCCACGTGATTGTGAGAGCATCCACCGCCACTGCCTTTGGATCTCTCATTCTGGACACGACCTGGGGCGTTTGATGATTGTGGCGAGATGCCATCAGGTCCACCTGCGGGTAACTCCACTTCTGGACCAGCATGTGAAATACTTCTGGATTTAATGCCCATTCTCCTGGATGAAAATTCAGACGGCTGAGATAATCCGCCTCCCAGTTGTCCACTACCGGAATGACTACTGCCGACAATATCATTTGGTGATACTCGGCCCAATAGAGGATTCAAGCTACAGATGTGACAACTTACATCTTCGCATTTTTTTTTTTTTTTTTACAAATTTGGCACAACATGCAAAACACAGCTAAACTGTTTTTCATGAAAAGCGAGTGGATGAATTTTAAAATTTTTGTTTGCCATAAAAGAATATGTATAAAGTAACATATTAAGGAAGCAAATTTAAGAAAAAAACACAAGACATGACTAAATCTCCGAGTATATAGCATGCAAAACTGTGCCATACATGACGGGATATAGCAAAGATGTATGTGGACACATCTGTACTTCCCGCATTGCCATACGGCTTTTCGTTCCTCCTTGTTTGTTGATGTATGCGACTGCTGTCGCATTGTCTGACTGCACCTGAACAGCCTGAGCCTGCAGCCTGTGCACTACTTGTCATAGCGCATTGTAAATTGCCCGGAGTTCCAGGACATTTATAGACAGCAATCTTTCGTGATCCGCCCAGAGACCCTGGAGCTGAAAATTTTGAACTACAGCTCCCCAACCTCTGAGACTTGCGTTCGCCGTGAGAATTATCCAATTCCAGGCACCGAACCGTTACCCTGCGGTTAGATTCTGTACTTTGAGCCACCAGAGTAGAGACTCTCTGGCCCTTGGAGACAACCTCACTTCTGCAGTAAATCTGCAGATGCGAGCCCACTACTGTGCGAACACATCCAATTGAAAAGGACGTGAGTGAAGTCCTCCGAACTGAAGCGCTTCGAAAGCCGCCACCATTGTGTCTAATAGGCGAATGCACAAGTGAACCGAGACTGTGCGTGGCTTGAGCACTAATTGTACCAGATGACGAATTACCTGTACTTTCTGTTCGGGTATGTAAGTTCTTTGATTTACCGTATTGAGAATCATACCTAGGAATTGAAGTCGTTGAGACGGAATCAATCAGGAATTCGCGTAGACAATGGTAGGAAATCAGATTTTTCCTCCCCAAATGGTCTGCGATCTATCTCGTTTGGAATCGGACTCCGCCTGTTAGGAACGTAGCCAAAGTGGACGTTATGCGCTACTAGCGAAGCTGAAAACGCAAGAACCAACTGCCAACGTCCAAAGAAGCTGTAGGCAGCAAGAAGTGTAAGGTGGTCTTTATTTAGGGCAAACCTGAACTGGAATGCCCTGCCACTACAGCCTTGTTACCTCATCCCCTACCAAAGCAGGGCGAAGCAACAGCCCTACTGCTGTGTAGGGTATACTCCGATATGTAGTAAAACACCCAATAATTGCAATTGTCTCTGATTGGAAATTGTTCAGCCTTCGCTGAGAACCTGACGTACTGGCCTGGTGCTATGAGGGCTGGCGGCAAATCGACCGCAACAATGTAACTGAAACTGTCTGCTTTACGCAGAGTACTAACCACTATACGATCACGGCAACTTAAACGAGCCAGGTAGGAGACGACCTACAATCCTGTTATCCATAGTCAGATGCGTTATACATTGCGCCACTGGCCCAGATTCGTATTTGTCCGACACACTGTGTGACCGACTTTGCAGCGAAGCTGCTTGTTTGATTATGCCTTAGACTTAGTGATCATGTACTCCAACCAGTAAGTACACCACAGAAGTAACGTGTGTATAAACCTGCATTACCGTGCATGTGGTTACCAGCAATAGTGAATCTTCCTGTAGAGTCATGCTGTACAAAACAATTAATAAATTAAACTCCTAACAACACCCCGCTCCTCCAGAGTCTAAGTGTTGTAGGGCAGCAACTTCCGAGAAAGAACCAGGAAGTAACATTAAAAGCAAAAAATGGTCCTACCATGGCTTTTTTTTTTTTTAAACACCTGTTAAACCAGGATCTGAACCAGTGTCCATGCAAACACAATGTTCACTGTGGCCGGAAACCTAACCACTTGGCTACAGAGCCACCTGTAAAACAATAAGCAAAGCTGCTGCAGGTGTGGCCATGTTTGCAGTGCTCAACAGATACTGTTAATAAGCACTGAGTGCTGACCAATTATTCTTGCTTACTGCAAAATAGATTTTTAATGTCAGCATATTATATATATATATATATATATATATATATATATATATACACACACATACAACAATGTATATTCACACATATTCAGACTTTAATAAATATATAAAAAAAAAATATATATATATATATATATATATATATATATATATATATATATATATATATATATATATATATATACACATACATACACACTATATATATATACACATATACACCTATCCTGATACACAGGTATAACACATTTTTACAAGTCTGAAACTAAATGTGACCTCACACAGGCTTAAAACCTGAGATGACTGCTGCTTGACCACAGCTTAGTTAATGGGCCCTTCTAGTGGCCGGCGCCGGGAGCGCGCTCTGGAGAGCTATCCTGACTGTAAAACCTATGGTAGGTTTATATTGATAGTGTAAGCCCAAACTGAGCTATTTTTAACAGTTTAAACTAGCATGTATCACTGGTAGTACACTGGTGATACCTGTGATACATGTATGTAGGTGAACACTGGTGATACATGTGATACATGTATGTAGGTGATCACTGGTGATACATGATACTAGCATGTATCACTGGTAGTTGGATCACCAGATTCCCCCAGATGGCAAAACAGTATGCAACCCTTGCTTAGCTTCCAAGCTCAGATGAGTTTGTCCAGTGTGGTGTGGCTGTAGATTAAAAAATACCTACAGCACCTTGTACTCCCAGGTGGCTAATCAGGCCCAACCCTGCTTAGCTTCCAAGCTCAGATGAGTTTGGGCGTATCCAGTGTGGTGTGGCTGTAGATTAAAAATACCTACAGCACCTTGTACTCCCAGGTGGCTAATCAGGCCCAACACTGCTTAGCTTCCAAAATCAGATGAGATTGGGCGTATCCAGTGTGGTGTGGCCAAGTGAATTAAGCCAAAGCTGCTGCAGGTGAGACCTGAACTCATACTGCTCCACAGATACTGTTTTATAAGCACCATGTGCTGACCAAATGTCATAACATATCTTACTTTACAACAATGAACAAAGCCAGTATTTGGCTGCCACAACCATGATTCAGATTTGCAGTCTTTAGGATAATATCATTATAAACAGTTATGATATAAATAATTATGTATATCCATGTTTTAGACATGGCAAGGAAACTGCTTATTAGTAATTGCTGGTGTCTTACTCATGCAGACAGACAATACAAAAACAAAACAAAAACAAAGACAGACAACTTGCACGACTCAGTAATTATAGCACTAAGTTGTCTCTATAAATATATATCTGGCCAAGTGCAGTGCACGCCAGCCATATGCCTGCTCCCAAATTCCCCTTAACACCCCTGCGCCTTCAATGGAGGAGAGATGTACACAGGAAATTCTGGAAATACAACAGGAAACATGGTTAATCTTGTTTTAACAAAGACTTCATAGCCTATTGTAATACATATGCAGCGCTGCTGTATTCCCTTATCAATAAGAGTTGAATCATGAGATTTTATCCAGTGACCCTGACATTTGTGTGTGCAGGGAACATCACTGTGGCAGCAAAGTTACTCACTATAAGAAACCTGCCTTTTGACTCTCATTTGTGTGCCCCCCCATGCTCCGTATACCGTTCTCTATACACGGAGCCGGGCTATGGTGGAGAGGGAGCCCAAAGCGGCATCGAGGGCCTGGGCCACACACACACACATACACACAGTATCCCACACAGTGGGGCGGCAGCGTGAGCTGACCGCCCTGTTCAACATACCTGGACCCTGTGGTGAGGGCTATGACGGGCCTTCTCTGTAAGTTCCGTCCAGCCTTTACTGCAGGTTTTAGTCCTGCACATGGTAGTGAGGGAGCTCTTTTTAGAGAGGTCCGACAACCACAGCTGCTAAAGCAGCCTTCACTATCCCTGACCCACGCCTATTGGAAAGGAGGATGGGATGTGGTAAATCGTTGAAAAAAGAAAAACTTAGAAAAAATCCAATGAAATGTGGACCTCTGTGGCAGCAGAGCCACAAGCCTACTAACTGCGTCGAGCACAGAAAAAACACTGAGGTACTCAGGGATATGGAGGGGAGGTATAGTTCCAAAATTAATTTATTCAGTGCCTACTTCCTGTGGAAGCCGTCCATATCCCAAGAGTACTCCAGTGACCCCTAGTGGATGAAAAAGAAATAAGAATTTACTTACCGATAATTCTATTTCTCGGAGTCCGTAGTGGATGCTGGGGTTCCTGAAAGGACCATGGGGAATTGCGGCTCCGCAGGAGACAGGGCACAAAAAGTAAAGCTTTACGATCAGGTGGTGTGTACTGGCTCCTCCCCCTATGACCCTCCTCCAAGCCTCAGTTAGGTACTGTGCCCGGACGAGCGTACACAATAAGGAAGGATTTATGAATCCCGGGTAAGACTCATACCAGCCACACCAATCACACCGTACAACCTGTGATCTAAACCCAGTTAACAGTATGAGAACAGCGGAGCCTCTGAAAAGATGGCTCACAACAATAATAACCCGATTTTTGTAACTATGTACAAGTAATGCAGATAATCCGCACTTGGGATGGGCGCCCAGCATCCACTACGGACTCCGAGAAATAGAATTATCGGTAAGTAAATTCTTATTTTCTCTATCGTCCTAGTGGATGCTGGGGTTCCTGAAAGGACCATGGGGATTATACCAAAGCTCCCAAACAGGCAGGAGAGTGCGGATGACTCTGCAGCACCGAATGAGAGAACTCCAGGTCCTCCTTAGCCAGGGTATCAAATTTGTAGAATTTTACAAACGTGTTCTCCCCCGACCACGTAGCCGCTCGGCAGAGTTGTAATGCCGAGACCCCTCGGGCAGCCGCCCAAGAAGAAACCACCTTCCTTGTGGAGTGGGCTTTTACCGATTTTGGCTGTGGCAGGCCTGCCACAGAATGTGCAAGCTGAATCGTACTACAAATCCAGCGAGCAATAGTCTGCTTAGACGCAGGAGCGCCCAACTTGTTGGGAGCATATAGTATAAACAGCGAGTCAGATTTCCTGACTCCAGCTGTCCTTGAAATGTATATTTTTAAAGCTCTGACAACGTCCAAGAACTTGGAGTCCTCCAAGTCGCTTGTAGCCACAGGCACTACAATAGGTTGGTTCAGATGAAATGCTGACACCACCTTAGGGAGAAAATGCGGACGAGTCCGCAGTTCTGCCCTGTCCGAATGGAAAATCAGATATGGGCTTTTGTAAGATAAAGCTGCCAGTTCTGACACTCTCCTGGCCGAAGCCAGGGCTAGTAGCATGGTCACTTTCCATGTGAGATATTTCAAATCCACAGTTTTTAGTGGTTCAAACCAATGAGATTTGAGAAAGTCTAAAACAACATTGAGATCCCACGGTGCCACTGGAGGCACCACAGGGGGCTGTATATGCAGCACTCCCTTAACAAAAGTCTGGACTTCAGGAACTGAAGCCAATTCTTTTTGGAAGAAAATCGACAGGGCCGAAATTTGAACCTTAATAGATCCCAATTTGAGACCCATAGACAATCCTGATTGCAGGAAATGTAGGAATCGACCCAGTTGAAATTCCTCCGTCGGAGCACTCCGATCCTCGCACCACGCAACATATTTTCGCCAAATGCGGTGATAATGTTGCGCGGTTACTTCCTTCCTTGCTTTAATCAAAGTAGGAATGACTTCTTCCGGCATGCCTTTTTCCTTTAGGATCCGGCGTTCAACCGCCATGCCGTCAAACGCAGCCGCGGTAAGTCTTGAAACAGACAGGGACCCTGCTGAAGCAAGTCCCTTCTCAGAGGTAGAGGCCACGGATCTTCCGTGATCATCTCTTGAAGTTCCGGGTACCAAGTCCTTCTTGGCCAATCCGGAACCACTAGTATCGTTCTTACGCCTCTTTGCCGTATAATTCTCAATACTTTTGGTATGAGAGGCAGAGGAGGAAACACATACACCGACTGGTACACCCAAGGCGTTACCAGCACGTCCACAGCTATTGCCTGCGGATCTCTTGACCTGGCGCAATACCTGTCCAGTTTTTTGTTGAGGCGAGACGCCATCATGTCCACCATTGGTCTTTCCCAACGGGTTACCAGCATGTGGAAAACTTCTGGATGAAGTCCCCACTCTCCCGGGTGAAGGTCGTGTCTGCTGAGGAAGTCTGCTTCCCAGTTGTCCACTCCCGGGATGAACACTGCTGACAGTGCTATCACATGATTCTCTGCCCAGCGAAGAATCCTTGCAGCTTCTGCCATTGCACTCCTGCTTCTTGTGCCGCCCTGTCTGTTCACATGGGCGACTGCCGTGATGTTGTCCGACTGGATCAACACCGGTTTTCCTTGAAGCAGAGGTTCTGCCTGGCTTAGAGCATTGTAGATTGCTCTTAGTTCCAGAATGTTTATGTGAAGAGACGTTTCCAGGCTCGACCACACGCCCTGGAAGTTTCTTCCTTGTGTGACTGCTCCCCAGCCTCTCAGGCTGGCGTCCGTGGTCACCAGGATCCAATCCTGTATGCCGAATCTGCGGCCCTCCAATAGATGAGCACTCTGCAACCACCACAGAAGAGATACCCTTGTCCTTGGAGACAGGGTTATCCGCTGGTGCATCTGAAGATGCGACCCTGACCATTTGTCCAACAGATCCCTCTGGAAAATTCTTGCGTGGAATCTGCCGAATGGAATTGCTTCGTAAGAAGCCACCATTTTTCCCAGGACTCTTGTGCATTGATGTACAGACACCTTTCCTGGTTTTAGGAGGTTCCTGACAAGCTCAGATAACTCCTTGGCTTTTTCCTCCGGGAGAAAAACCTTTTTCTGAACCGTGTCCAGAATCATCCCTAGGAACAGCAGACGTGTTGTCGGAATTAACTGGGATTTTGGAATATTCAGAATCCACCCGTGCTGTTTAAGCACTTCTTGAGACAGTGCTAATCCCATCTCTAGCTGTTCTCTGGACCTTGCCCTTATTAGGAGATCGTCCAAGTATGGGATAATTAATACGCCTTTTCTTCGAAGAAGAATCATCATCTCGGCCATTACCTTGGTAAAGACCCGAGGTGCCGTGGACAATCCGAACGGCAGCGTCTGAAACTGATAGTGACAGTTCTGTACGACGAACCTGAGGTACCCCTGGTGTGAGGGGTAAATTGGAACGTGGAGATACGCATCCTTGATGTCCAAGGATACCATAAAGTCCCCTTCTTCCAGGTTCGCTATCACTGCTCTGAGTGACTCCATCTTGAACTTGAACTTCTTTATGTACAGGTTCAAGGATTTCAGATTTAGAATAGGTCTTACCGAGCCATCCGGCTTCGGTACCACAAATAGAGTGGAATAATACCCCTTTCCTTGTTGTAAAAGGGGTACCTTGACTATCACCTGCTGAGAGTACAGCTTGTGAATGGCTTCCAAGACCGTCACCCTGTCGGAGGGGGACGTTGGTAAAGCAGACTTCAGGAAACGGCGAGGTGGATCCGTCTCTAGTTCCAACCTGTACCCCTGAGATATTATCTGCAGGATCCAGGGATCTACCTGCGAGTGAGCCCACTGCGCGCTGAAATTCTTGAGACGATCCCCCACCGCCCCCGAGTCCGCTTGAGAAGCCCCAGCGTCATGCTGAGGCTTTTGTAGAAGCGGGGGAGGGCTTCTGTTCCTGGGAAGGAGCTGCCTGTTGCTGTCTCTTCCCCCTTCCTCTGCCTCGTGGCAGATATGAATATCCCTTTGCTCTCTTGTTTTTAAAGGAACGAAAGGGCTGCGGTTGAAAAGTCGGTGTCTTTTTCTGTTGGGGAGTGACTTGAGGTAAAAAGGTGGATTTCCCGGCTGTAGCCGTGGCCACCAAATCCAATAGACCGACACCAAATAACTCCTCCCCTTTATACGGCAAAACTTCCATATGCCGTTTTGAGTCCGCATCGCCTGACCACTGTCGCGTCCATAAACTTCTTCTGGCCGAAATGGACATAGCACTTACCCGTGATGCCAGTGTGCAGATATCCCTCTGTGCATCACGCATATAAAGAAATGCATCCTTTATTTGCTCTAAAGACAGTAAAACATTGTCCCTATCCAGGGTATCAATATTTTCAATCAGGGACTCTGACCAAGCTACCCCAGCACTGCACATCCAGGCTGTCGCTATAGCTGGTCGTAGTATAACACCTGTATGTGTGTATATACTTTTTTGGATATTTTCCATCCTCCTATCTGCTGGATCTTTAAGTGCGGCCGTCTCAGGAGAGGGTAACGCCACTTGTTTTGATAAGCGTGTGAGCGCCTTGTCCACCCTAGGAGGTGTTTCCCAGCGCGCCCTAACCTCTGGCGGGAAAGGGTATAAAGCCAATAACTTCTTTGAAATTAGCATTTTTTTATCGGGGGCAACCCACGCTTCATCACACACCTCATTTAATTCATCTGATTCAGGAAAAACTATAGGTAGTTTTTTCACACCCCACATGATACCCTGTTTTGTGGTACCTGTAGTATCAGCAATATGTAACGCCTCCTTCATTGCCAAAATCATATAACGTGTGGCCCTACTAGAAAATACGGTTGATTCGTCACCGTCGCCACTGGAATCAGTGCCTGTGTCTGGGTCTGTGTCGACCGACTGAGGCAAAGGGCGTTTTACAGCCCCTGACGGTGTTTGAGGCGCCTGGACAGGCACTAATTGATTGTCCGGCCGTCTCATGTCGTCAAACGACTGCTTTAGCGTGTTGACACTATCCCGTAATTCCATAAATAAAGGCATCCATTCTGGTGTCGACCCCCTAGGAGGTGACATCCCCATATTTGGCAATTGCTCCGCCTCCACACCAATATCGTCCTCATACATGTCGACACACACGTACCGACACAGCAGACACACAGGGAATGCTCTTAACGAAGACAGGACCCCACTAGCCCTTTGGGGAGACAGAGGGAGAGTTTGCCAGCACACACCAAAAGCGCTATATATGACAGGGATAGCCTTATAATAAGTGCTCCCTGTATAGCTGCTTTAATAATATAGTTTTGCCACAATTTTGCCCCCCCTCTCTTGTTTTACCCTGTTTCTGTAGTGCAGTGCAGGGGAGAGCCTGGGAGCCTTCCTGACCAGCGGAGCTGTGTGAGGAAAATGGCGCTGTGTGCTGAGGAGATAGGCCCCGCCCCTTTTTCGGCGGGCTCGTCTCCCGCTCTTTAGTGGATTCTGGCAGGGGTTAAATATCTCCATATAGCCCCCGGAGGCTATATGTGAGGTATTTTTAGCCAAAAAAGGTTTTCATTTGCCTCCCAGGGCGCCCCCCTCCCAGCGCCCTGCACCCTCAGTGACTGCCGTGTGAAGTGTGCTGAGAGGAAAATGGCGCACAGCTGCAGTGCTGTGCGCTACCTTAAGAAGACTGAGGAGTCTTCTGCCGCCGATTCTGGACCTCTTCTCGTTTCAGCATCTGCAAGGGGGCCGGCGGCGAGGCTCCGGTGACCATCCAGGCTGTACCTGTGATCGTCCCTCTGGAGCTAATGTCCAGTAGCCAAGAAGCCAATCCATCCTGCACGCAGGTGAGTTCACTTCTTCTCCCCTAAGTCCCTCGTTGCAGTGATCCTGTTGCCAGCAGGACTCACTGTAAAATAAAAAACCTAAGCTAAACTTTTCTAAGCAGCTCTTTAGGAGAGCCACCTAGATTGCACCCTTCTCGGCCGGGCACAAAAATCTAACTGAGGCTTGGAGGAGGGTCATAGGGGGAGGAGCCAGTACACACCACCTGATCGTAAAGCTTTACTTTTTGTGCCCTGTCTCCTGCGGAGCCGCTATTCCCCATGGTCCTTTCAGGAACCCCAGCATCCACTAGGACGATAGAGAAATAAGGTATACATATTTTCTCTTCCAAGGGACGCTGCCGACCGGTCCTATGGAAGAGGGAGCTTCAGAACCATCAACCCTGTCACATATCAACTGAACTCAGTTGGTAGGGTGAGGTTTGTACAGCTTCTGTTTTTTTGCCAATTTTTTATTCTCTTTCAGCTTTGACTAAACAGCTTATTTCATTGCTTCCAATATCCCTGGAGCTTTTTCTCCATATACCAACAGAGTGAGGCGTCTATACTACCAACCAAAACCACAAGAATATGTTATAGCTCAGGGGTGTGTGACATTTGGGAATGTACGCTCAACCCGGGAGCAGTGGTACATCAAGGTCATAGGAAAATGCCCTGGAGGAAAATTCTAAGGAGATGGCGGAATCCCGTAAACAATAGAACGGCCTGCCGGTTTCTCAAGCTATGGAGGAATCCCTCATTAAGCTTTCACTGGCACAAGTGGAAAGGTCTGTATGCAAATCTGTAAAGAAACCTCCTCCTTTCCCGCAAGAATAGTAGGAGGAAGGTCTCCTAGTAAATAAGGAGAGAGACTTTGTGGAGGAGATATTGAATGATAGTCCTCTGGAGAATTCAGAGATAAAGGGGTTAGAATCGCTTATTGAGGATGTTAAACACGTACTTAATTTCATATAGGAGGGAATTAAGGAGCCTGAAGTAATGATCGGTTTGAATCACTGAAACCGCCAGGCGCAGTGTTTCCAATTCCTCAGACGCTTTAGGATCAGATGGGAGAGGCAGTGAAGTAGCCGGATAGACACTTCCAATTGCCCCCCAAAAGTTTACTGTTAATTGACCCTTGTCTAGGGGAAGTACTACCGATTATGGATGCTTCATTAGCTAGATTGTTAATAAATAAATAAATATTACTTATACCAAACATGCAAACACCTTAAAGTAGTATCAGATCGCAAGTTGGACCTTAAATCAGAAACCTGCCATGTTAGGTGCATGGGTCATAGGGCTATTGTCACATGACCAGGACGTATAGTTCAAACTGTTGCGGAGGCAATAGTCCGAAATGAAATAGGCTAGCGGAGCATATCCGAGAGTCGGCCACTTACATTTGTCAAGTCACAAAACATGCTAGTAGGTTAGTGTCACACATTTCAGTTTCAGCAATATCGACCAGACAGTTGCTCTGGCTCAGATTGGTAAGTGGAAACGATCCCCTATGTGGGGGGATCTGTTTGGTCCAGAATTGGACAGGTGGTTTTCTCAAGCCATAGTGGGAAAATCCACAGTTCTGCAATGTATCCTAGAATCACACAATCGGTAAGATAAACTCTGGTTCAGTGTTTAATTCTTTTAGTCTCAATCCTTTCGATTGAGAGAAAGAGGCTTTGCTGGACGAGCGCGTGGAAACAGAGGTACAGGCCGTTCCCAGTCGATCACCTTAGGTCTCCTATGGTGGGCGCAAGGTTTCAGGACGCCTGGGCCGAAACCTCACAAGAAGTCTGGATCACCATTACCCAGAGACACAAAATAGAATTTCTGAACCGACCTCACAGTCAGTTCTTTATGACAGGCTTTTCCAGGTGACCTCAAAAAGCTAGGACACTAGACAGGGCCATTCAAAAGTTACTTCAGGTGGAAGTAATTATGCTTGTCCCATCTTCTCAAAGAGGAACAGGATTTTATTAAAATCTTTTTGTAGTGCTTAAACCGGATGGGTATCTCAAACCAATCCTCATTTTTTAGGTTTTAAATCAATTCCTGATGGTTTACAGATTCAAGATGGAATCAATACAGTCAGTTATTGCAGTACTGGAGCAATGGGAGTTCATGGTTAGCATGGACATAAAGGACGCCTACCTCCATGTCCAGATTTGGACCCCGTACCAAGCCTATTTAAGGTTTGCAGTGGACAACTCATCAGTTCAGAGCTCAACTGTTTGGTCTATCATCAGACCCAAAAGTCTTCAAGGCTCATGGCAGTCATGGTAACGAAATTGAGATGGTTAGGGGTAAAGATAATACAGTATCTGGACAACCTTATCAAGGTTCCCTCTCAGGATCAGTTGTTCTGGGATGCTCAGATCAGTCATCAGTCTCTGACTCAACACGGCTGGACTAAGAACTTCAAAAAAAAAATCTAATCTGCAACCGATGCAGAAGATTCAGTTTCCAGGTCTCATTTTAGATACAATACAAATTAAGGTGTTTCTCCCAGAATACAAGATTTGAGACTTAAGGGAGATGGTACGTCAGGTTCTACAGAACCAGATGGTCTCTTTGCATATATGTGTACGGATTCTAGGAAAGCTGGTGACATCCTTCGAAGCAATCGAATACGCAGACTACATTCCAGACCCTTTCAGCTGAATCAGATTGCTCAGGGGACAGGCATGCATTTACTTCACCGAAGAAGTCGCCCCAAGCCAAAACCTCGTTAATTTGGTGGTCGGTCCACAGGAACATAGCGGCGGGAAAGAGGTTTTGAATATTGGGATTGAAATTTTTTTAAAGAAGCCAGTCTCAGAATGGGGAACAGTACTGAACAGCCATCAATTTCAGGGAAGATGGTCACTGCAGGAGAGCAGTCTCCCAATAAATGTACATTTACAATGCACTTCTGCTGGCGGAAGACCAAGCATGGGCTCATCACGTGAGAGTGCAGTCGGACAACATGATGGCGACAGCATACATAAACCATCAGGAAACAAGAAGCCGCATGGCTTTAAAGGAGGCCACAAAGATTCTGACTTGGACAGAAGTGTGCAACATATTTCTGGCAGCAATATTCATTCCAGGAGTAGCAAATTGGGAAGCAGACTATCTCAAGTCAGGATGGGCACCAAGGGGGGGGGGGGGGGGTCTTCAAGACAGTGGTACGACGGTTGGGTCTACCACAGACATACCTAATGGCCTCTCGGAACAAACATCCAAACATCAGCTACCAAGATGTGTGTCCAGGTCGCGGGATCCAGCAGCAGAGGCGGTGCACGCAATGGCGATTTCTTGGACATACAAACTGGTGTACATCTTCCCGCCATTTCCCCTTTTTACCAATAGTGTTGAAGGTGGTGAAGTGGGAAAGGGCGTGGATGATTTTTTTTTTTTTAAATTAATATTTTTATTAAAGAAAAGTCGAGCATGCAAGTACAGAACAGACAAGAGATGACCGCTCCAAGTAGATGCTTAATCATATACAAGTTATCCCCTAGGGGGTAACCAAATATTACAGAAACAAGGGCAAATTGTAACAATACCCAGTATATGCATGTCACGACCATCATAATTTTTTATGTTTAAACATCAAACAAGCAAAAAACGAAAATAATAAGAAAGGTTCTGAGAAGAGGAGAGAGAAAAAGATTGGGGGGAAAGAGAGGAAAGGGAGGGGGATGGGAGAATGGTGGTTCGTCAGAAAAGCGGCCTAAGTGAATACATGAGATGGGAGGGTAATACTTCCCAGCTACAAATCATACCATCTGTACCACCAGGGTCTGTATTACATCTCTTATGTTTATTGGGTCCTGTATGGTATAGAGAACTGCCTCACAGTGTGACATATCTCGTCAAGTCCCAGTAGCGGGGGGCGTAGTATAGGTGAACCATGGTTCCCATATCCTCCTAAATTTGTCCGATCTGTCATGTAAGGAGGCTGTGATTTTCTCCATCGTGGAGATATGCCAGATTTTTGCTATTAGCATGCTCCTAGGGGGAGTATTGGTGTTTTTCCAATTTTTTGCTACTACACAGCGAGCTGCATGTAGGATTTGGAGCACTAAGCTATTAGCTTGGCTGTCTAGGTTGGGTAAGGGTAGGCCCAGCAAGGCTGACCAGGGACCCAGAGTTATCCGTGAACAGAAGACAGAGCCTAAGAGAGCCTCCACCTGAGACCAGAACGTATGCATTTTGGGGCATGACCACCAGATATGTTTAAAGTCTCCAATCTGGCCACATCCACGCCAGCACAGTGGGGAGGACCCGGGGAAGATCTTATGCATTGTTGCTGGGACCCGATACCATCTAGTGTAGACTTTATAAGAGTTTTCCTTCACAAGAGAGGAAATTGATGATTGGGCTACTTTTTGTCTAATGGTTTCCCATGAGTCTTCATCAGGTGGAGGGCCTAGGTCCTGCTCCCACCTATGTTCATGGGGGAGGGTGCTTGTTGCCTTCAGGGATCGTAGTAATCCGTAGAGTATAGAGATAATACCCTGCCTCATAGGAGAGTAAATACATAGACGCTCCAAGGGGGTGAGTTGGCGAATGACCTGGGATTTGGGGAGGGAGTTTAAAAAGGAGCGGAGTTGTAAATATTCGTAAAATACGGGTTGGGAGATATCGTATTTGTCACATAAAGATTGTAGGGAACGCCATGAGGAACCTTCTGTAAAATCAAATACGAGACCCGGGCGTGGGTTCAGATGAAGCCACGAGTGAGATTGTAAAGTGGAACCTGGGGGGAAGTCCCTGTTATCCCAGATGGGGGTGATAGGAGATGGGAAAGTGGACAGGCCATAATGTCGAATGCAGAAAAGGCGTGGATGATTTTAATAGCACCAGACTGGCTTCCCAGAAGTCGGTACTCGGACCTGAGAGGACTTATGGGGGCAGATCGTTGGAAACGGGCAAAGGAGGAACTGTTGTCACAAGGCTTATTTCTTCACCCAGATCTGAACAGTCTACGTTTGACAGCATGGTTCTTGACACCAGGATACTAAGAAACAGAGGTATCCCGAAATCGGTTATCCTGACTATGGGGCAGATGTATTAAGCCTGGAGAAGTGATAAAGCAGTGATAAGTACAAAGTGATAACGCACCAGCCAATCTGCTCCGAACAGTAAATTTGCATATTGGAGCTGATGGCTGGTGCATTATCACCTTGCACTTACCACTGCTTTATCACTTCTCCAGGCTTAATACATTTGCCCCCATGTTAGATGCAGGGAAGCCAGTCACTGCGACACATTACTATAGAACCTGGAAGAAGTACAGGAACTGGTGCCAGCATAGGGATTGGAAGCCCTGAGTGTTCAGCCTTACTGAACTGTTTAAGTTTCTCCAAGATGGTTTAGATGGCTGTTTGAGATTAGGATCCTTGAGGGTACAGGTCTAAGACCTCTCAAACCTTTTCCAGCAAGGTCGAGTCCGTGCAGGAGGTCCAAACAATTTTACAGGGGGGTGTTGAGAATACAACCACCTTTTTAGTCCTCCCACAATCCCATGGGATCTAAATTCAGTGCTCGAATTTTGGAGATTTGCTGTTTGAGCATGTGGAAAGGACAGTTTTAAAATATATGAGCTGGAAAGCAGTCCTGCTCCTAGCTTTAGCCTCAGCGACAATGGTCTCAGAGTTAGGTGCCCTGTCACGTAAAAGTATTTTCCCAATTGTTTATACAGAGCTTCATACAAATGCGGAGGTTTTACCTAGGGTGGTTACGGTTTTCCACATAAACCAGCCGATTGTGGTCCCCTCCTCCCAAGGATTGCCTGAGGGGGACTTATCTTTGGATATGATCAGAGCCTTACAGGTCTACGCGCAGGCTACAAATTCTAGTAGGAAGTCTGACACTTTGTTTGTACTGTATGATGGACCCAGGAGGGGTTGGCCGGCTTCAATACAAGCCTTGGCAAGATGCATATGACTAACCATCAAACAGACATATTTCTTGGGGTAACCGTTCATTTTCGGGTAGGTGCTCATACCCATAGGAGCTTCATGGGCTGCGGCTAGAGGAGCTTCCACTAACCAATTTTGCAGAGCTGCAATGTGGTCATCAGCACACTCGTTTCTACAAATTTGATACATTTGCATCTAGAGATGCAAGTTTTGGATGTTTTTTTCTAGAGATGAGCGGGTTCGGTTTTACTCGGATTTACTCAGTTCTCAAAACAGCATCTTATTGGCTCACGGATGTCTCGTGTTTTGGATAGCCAATAAGATGCCGATTCGAGTACAGAGTAAAGTCTGAACCCGCTCATCTAGTTTTTTCAGGCTTCGGACATCACTCCCACCCATGGGAGTATCTTTGGGACGTCCCCAGCTGTACTAGACCTCCAGTGTCTCCTAGTGGATGAACGAGAAAGAGAGGATTTTGGTACTTACCAATAAATCCATTTCTCTGAATCCAGTCTGGGACAGTGGACACTCGCCTCGGTGCTGTCAGCCTGCGTGATCTTGTAAAGATTAGTTATCGTGTTATTAGTTCTTGGTTGCTGTTTGACATGTGGGTACGGTTGGTTCCTTCCCGTATGGCATTGAGTTTTCAAGTTCCCTCTTCTCTCCGTCAATTTTTCAAACTGGAGAGATTAGGTGGCCTGAAGGGGGAGGAGCCAGCTGTGCATAATTTTTTTTTTTTTTATAGACTGCGCTACCTCCGATCTGCACCCCTCACGCTGATCTAGATCTCCAGTGTCCGAGTGGATTCAGACAAATGGATTTATTGGCAAGTACCAAAATCAAAAAAATTAAATACAAAAAAAAAAAAAAAAAAAAAAAAATACCCCCCCACAACTTTGATTAAGGAATAATATAAAAAAACAAAACAAAAAAAAAAAAACACACGACAATTTCCGAGCGGGTTTGTGGGGGAAAAAATAGTTAAGCGGATGAAGACTGCAAGCAATCTAGGAAGCCATTAATAACGGGATGCATTTAAAACACCGGCTGTCGGGAAACGGTGTTCAGAAGACAAACGCCGGAATCCCAACCTGCACAGGGTATTCCCACATGGTTGGTGGGTCCACGCCACCAACCGATTGGGAATATAACTCTGTAGCGAGCCAAGCAACCCACTGGGCCTGTAAGCATGGTGAGCGAAGTGAGCCTGCAAGGGGACTCGATGCCTTGTTGCCAGGATTCTGCTGTTGATATACTGACCATCGCCATCCCGTCTGTCGGTAAAACATACTGATTCCTTAATAATCATGCGCATTATATGGGAAAAGGCTCCACATATCCTCCCATTTACAGTAATATCAAACATGCATACAGTAAATGTTAAACCTAGAAGAATCCACAGACAAGACATACATTTCATCTTAACCCTGATGAAAGGGGAAGATGAAAACAGCACTGCTGTATACAGCACTTATGTGCATGAGCCACAGACAAACGCAGGGATGAGCGAATTCTAGGGACATCTAGCCACATTGACATTTTGCATAATACTGCAGATTGCAGCAACTCGCGCAAGATTAAACATTGTTTAAACACTGAAGAAAGGGAGTAAATATATTACCGTTTTTAAGCAACGTTCATAAGTCTACATTTGCAATAAGCAAAATTGCAAACTAGACCGTTTTAATACAAACAAGACAAGTCCTTAATTTAAACCATTACTGAAATACATATGCAATTGATTGCGCCATAACTGGAATTTCAGAATATAACAATATTTTGTAAAAGACTAAATTAAAATATCCAGTTTCTTAAAATGGCTAAACCAGTGGTTCCCCAGCTGTGTGCCGTGGCACAATGGGGTGCCTTCTGCACTTGCAGGGGTGCCTTGGATTGGACAAATATGATTTATGGTCAAGAAACTAGTCCTTGCCGCTGCCAATCAAATATGTGGACAAACAGAAGTGAATCATGTCCCTCACCACATAATGGAACCCCAAGGAGGACATATACACTCATTTTACTTAAAAATAATGCTTACTAAATAAGAAACTTGAGCTTGTGGTGCCATGAAAAAAAATCAAAAAAATTCTGATACTCTAAGGAGCCATGGTTCAAAAAAGTTTGGGAACCACTGGGATAAACTTTAACTCCTACCACTCAGCTACAGTGCCAGAACCCACACTCAACTGGCAGAGATGTCAGTGGGCAAATTAGATCAGGCTGAACGGCAGAATCACATCCAGCATACACCAGGCCTATTTGGAAAACCGTACACAAAGAAAACCATCAATTACACCCTCCAATTACTGGGTATCAAAGTAATTTGGAATAGCAGCGTTTGGCCAGAATTAAAGAAGAGGACAGAGAAGATTGTCTCTTGGTTGGCGCACGGAGAGAAGAAGAAATTAATTAATTTTAATAAATCTAAAATATAACTTTTAAAAGTTATATTTTAAAAGAAAAAGTTATATTTTAGATTTATTAAAATTAATTTCTTCTTCTCTCCGTGCGCCAACCAAGAGACAATCTCTGTCCTCTTCTTTTGTTCTCAATCTTATTGTCTGTGGCAGCACCCCCAACACATTATTGGGTATGGTAACCATAGTATGTGTATTTTTGGGGCATCTATTATACTTAAAAGAATAATTGACTTTTAACTTGTGCAGAAGGTATCCCCATTCCCCTTTTCCTTGTTAATTATCTTTGGCCAGAATTCAAAATCAATTATGGGCCCACTACTTAACTCATCACAATAGAGTAACATGCTCATCACTGGTGATAGTAATCGGTTTCTTGTAGGAATGTGTAACTGTCACATCACTGATTGAAGTAGTACAGCACATGTGGCTGCCTCTTCACCCAAAAGCAATGTGTTTATCTCCTCTTCCACGACAACTCAGAGTGCCACTGACCAGACACAACAAGTGCTTTAAAGAAGAGGAATGTCACTTTATAAATTTACCCACAGCTCTACAAAGAAAAAAAAAAATTAGACGGCAAGTTGTGTGCATCCAAGACTGGGTACACACTAGGCATTATGTTGTCAGATACTGCAAATCGGACTGACATATCATTTAGTGTGTACCAGACAGATATCGGGTTCACCCCATCTGCTGTGCTGCATAGCCGATGGGACGCATGATGCCCGACACCATAAACAGAGTGCGGCCAAAGAACTATATATCGCACGCTACGGACCTCATTCAGCTTGGATCGCTATTGAGACAAAGTGCAGTTATCTCAATCCTGCTTCTGCTAAAAAAAATGCAAAGAGCTGCCCAATGTGCATATGTAGTCGCATAATTGCGATGCATGTGCACAAACAGAGTACCATCAAGAGTTACGGTTTACCCAGAGATACTCAGAATAATGAAAAAGCAGTCACCCCAGCACCATGATACACCTGTATTTACAACCACTCGCTAAACGCCATGCAACCTCCCACAAATAGGCACTTCCTTGCGGTTGTGCCTTACTGGGCCTACGATCACACTGCTGCTCTGACGTATGTGCAGTGCGTACGCAGCGCCTGCACAGTCGTCCAATAATCAGCAGAATTGCAATGTTGCAAAATTGCAACCGATGCTGGGTAATGTCCTATATCGTTTAGTGTGTATGCGCGACTGACATCTTTTCCCGTTGGGAGTGATGTCAGCTGACATGCACATCGTTCTAGTGCGTGCGCAGCCTAACAAATTTTTTTTTTTTTAAAATCATAAGGATACGTTTACCTAACCTGGCAAGTGCAGAAAGCGCCAACATAAGCCATCTTATGGTTTCTATTTACTAAGCTTCTGCATCACCTTACAAAGGGGCCATTTCAAATTCGTAATGAGTAATAACAATTTGCCCCAAGGTACATAAAGAGAAACCACATGAACAAAAGAAAAGAGTGACCTACAAGACAGAGATCAGCAAGAATCCAATGAGCAAAGACAGCAATCCAGGGGTACATGTAAGCCACAATAGTGCTAAGAGACAGACTGGACACAAGAGCACAGAATCCATTGCAGACAATAAACCAACCATAATACTACAACACAAGAGTCATCGTGCAGTATGGTTTTTATTGTAGACTGCATTACAAGGATTTTTATCTTACCTTTCATCTCCCCTTTATTGTTCACTATCACCCCAGCATTATCCTCAAAATACAAAAATACCCCGTCTTTTCTCCGGTATGATTTTCGTTGTCGTATTACCACTGCCGGATGCACTGTACAGAGAAAAAGGGAAATGTAATATTGTGAACTGAATACAGTACATAGGAAGTCAACTGTATGTTGTATTGTTAGCTTTAATACAACAGGCTTATTTAACATTTATTAGGAACACAAGGCCAAATCAGAAGTCACAAACATAGCTTCCAATTCATCCTAATGCTCACATAACCACCTATGCAGTTATATTAACATTGTAAAATTAAAATGTTTGCAGAATTAATGTATTTTTAATTAAAAAAGCTGCAGAGAACAAGTACTATGATCTACAGCAACCAAATCTAGCCAACTAGCAACACTAGACTAGGTGTTAAATGGACACAGATTACTACGAGTTACAGCATACTGTTGCTCTTGGCAAAAAACAAATTATGAAGTGAACACCTACGGAACACTACATGGATTTTATAAAATCTCTAGGATCAGTGGTTGTCAACTCCAGTACTCAAGTACGCCCAACAGGTTTTGTTTCTGGATATCTTTTATCTTGCACAGGTGAATTGGCCTATTTTTCAGATCAGTAATTTTGACACAGGCAGAAATCCTGAAAACATGACCTGTGGGTGTTATTGAGGCCTGCCCCAAAAACCACTGCTCAAGATCAAAGTTCCCCTTTCAGCCATCAGAGAAAACTGAAAACCTGGTGTACAAGGCCTTTAAATGTTAAAATACACATGCAGCTACAATTAGGTAGAAGTTACTCACCCTTTTTTCTAAGTTCAGGTTTTCCTTTTTTTACTGTGGCCATCACCATGTCGCCAACACCAGCAGCTGGCAGTCTGTTCAGTCGACCCTTAATCCCTTTCACAGAGATGATGTACAGGTTCTTGGCACCTTGCATAGAAAAAAGGCATAGCAGTTAAGACATTAGGTAGCTAATGATTAACCATACCTTTGCCAGAGAATCAAATCTTTAGCATATAATGGGCCCTACAGACTGGGCGACTCGCCACCGAGCTGCCCAACCGCCGATACAGCCGACCTGGCGGTGGGGCGAGTGAAGTTTCTTCACTCCCTCCGTCACCTGGTGCCATAGCAATGCATGCTACTATGGACAATCTCGTCCATATTGGCCTGCAAGCATAAGCGATGGGGCACCAACGATGAACGAGCGCGGGGCCACGCATCGTTGGTGCCTACACACTGCACGGTATGAACTGCAGGCATCGCCCATTATTAAAATGGCCCCTACGAACTCACTAAGCACAAGGAGTGTCACACTCATGATGAACAAATACACTAACCGCACTAGTTAATAGTGAAAATGACAAGCAGCATTCTTATAAATACTGGTAAGGGCACAAGAAACCTGTATCCACTACGTGCAGGTGATGCATACAAATAAGAGGAACATTAAAGATAGAAAAGATATGCCACCAATTAAAAAAAAGGCAGCAGGTGACGGTGAATATGGGCTGTAGCTCCCATACTGGATACAAGACAATGTACATACATGTAACATGGCAACTTATTGATGTCTACTAGTAGCTATGTTAGGGGAAAGTGCTCGTTAACAGTCTTAAGGTCGATACATACTTAACGATAAAATGAGCGACATCGCTCATTTTCCCACTCCTTGAGCTACGTCACTCAGGGCTGGCGGAGGTGTGACATCACTGAGCGATATGAGCGGTCATATCGCTCAGTGTGTTCAGGCGGCCGCCGACCGGCCGGCCCGGGAGGTGGAAACATTAGACGATGTCGCTCACAGAGCGACATCGTCTAATGTGTATGGACCTTTACAGACCAGGTCTGGAGCCGAACATTATATGTAAGGCCTCCCGAAAATTAAGAAACTGACATTTATTCACGTATTTGTGAGTGTTCGAAGAATCCTGCATTTTAGGTTAACTTGTCCTTCAAAGTGCAAAGGATAAGACTAGGAAATGCTGTCACATCGCCGATTGAAGTAGTACAGCACATGTGGCTGCCTCTTCACCCAAAAGCAATGTGTTTATCTCCTCTTCCACGACAACTCAGAGCGCCACTGACCAGACACAACAAGTGCTTTAAGGAGAGGTATTCACTATAGTCACTGCATACATGTTACCCAATAGCCCTGTCACCCACCACAGCACACAAGGCCATGTAGCACTTTTCTTACCTGTATTATCTGCACAGTTGATGACGGCTCCCACAGGGAGACCGAGGGAGATGCGAAACTTCGCACCGGAAGAACCTCCACGTCCTGTAAAGAGAATGATAACCCTTTACATCTCTCCAACATATTCAATAGCACTGTATTACAAATTAGTGAAATCAAGTCTATAGTATTAATGCTATACAGAAATCACACACACACACTTTATTCATTCAGGCGAGTAACTTCCTGCAGCATAATGCGTGCACACTATGCATACATCCCAAACCATAGCGTTATATACGGAAGATCTCACTAATACGGATTAAACATAAAATGCTTGATGCATTGTTACTAGTGCATGCAAGACATCGGAGTACAAGCAGACATATAAACACACATATTGTACCTAAATGCACCTAAGCCAATCACAGAACTTACACACGAAGGCAATCATCACCATCACCACCATTCCCCGGGATCTCAGACATGGCTGTGTAGGCCATCCGCTGTACGCTACACTCCGAACGGGGTTGCCATGCCTCTTAGCACGCCCCCAACCCTCGGCATATCCACGGGGGATTATACGGGGCAGTGTGAGGACAGAGCTAGGCAAGATCCCGGGGAGAGACGTGACGGCCTAACCGAGGATGGCTGCAGATCACGATGCCGGACTCACGGCCTCACCTCTCTTAGACATCTTGGTTCCCGGAAAGAGAGAGCAGACCCCGGAGGATGCCGGGATATAACTTCAGCAGCAGACGGAGAGGGGAGGGTGTGTCACGTGGTTGCTGGTTGGCGGCACTCCTTTCACATATTGCCAATCTTCCTGTCACTGCGCAACGTACGATTTCACGTACGACGTACGTAGTAGGTGAATTACCAATACAATACATACATGAGAGAATGTAGATCCAAGTGGCCTAAGGGACCTTTTCCGTCAGTGGGAGGAGCCACGACCCAAGGGGGAGGAGCTACGCCAGCGGGACAGTTGCTCTAGTATCCACACCACCAACTATTCCGAGCGTACTTTTCGGGTACCTTGTTCGGCCGCAGCTTCTCCCCCTGGTGACGGGTCTCCTCCCCTAGGTACGGCAGAAGGTCCCTTCTCCCACTCCAATATAGAACCAACCGAGTAGAGACATGATTCAGCTCAGTGTATGTATGTAGTGTCTTCGAGACAGTCACTGGGCACACGACTCTTTTGAAATGCAGAGACTGCTAGGAGTGCCTAGATTCGTGGAGGGAGAGTGAGTGACTCAGAGCTCTGGTCGGCTATTCTACTGCATTGATTATGCACTGCAGTTCATCTGGGGGAGGTGGCTGCATATGCATTGATTGTTGATGGTATACTAACATAGTCCTGATTCAATGTTATTTTGGTATATTATTAATAAAGCATATAAGTTAATTTATACATTTCCTTTTGCTGAGGAGAGAATGTGTAAACACTTGTCATTTAGTCCTGGAACTGAATCAAATAAAATTGCAGATTGTTAAATCCCGCATAACACATCTGTCAGTAAAGAGTAGAGATGTGTGGCTGGCACTTTTCGTGATTTAGTTTTGGTTCTAATTCCATTTTCGTGTTTTGGTTTTGGCAAAACCACCCTTTCGTGTTTTCGTTTTGGATGATTTTTGAAAAAAAAAACATAACATAAAAACTGCTAAAATCACAGAATGTGGGGGTAATTTTGCTCCTACAGTATTATTAACCTCAATAACAATCATTTCCACTAATTTTCAGTCTATTCTGAACACCTCACAATATTGTTTTTAGGCCTAAAAGTTGCACCAAGGTGGCTGTATGACTAAGCTAAGCGACACAAGTGTGCGGCACAAATCCCTGGCCCATCTAGGAGTGGCACTGCAGTGGCAGACAGGATGGCAGATTTAAAAAATAGGCACCAAACAGCACATGATGCAAAGAAGAAAAAGAGGTGCAATGAGGTAGCTGGATGGCCAAGCTAGTGCGGCACAAACACCTGGCCCATCTAGGAGTGGCACTGCAGTTACAGACTGGATGGCACTTTAAAAAACTAGTCCCCAAACAGCACATGATGAAAAGAAGAAAAAGAGGTGCAAGATGGAATTGTCCTTTGGGCCCTCCCACCCTTATGTTGTATAAACAGGACATGCACACTTTAACAAACCAATCATTTCAGCGACAGGGTCTGTCACACGACTGTGGCTGAAATGACTGGTTTGTTTGGGCCCCCACCAAAAAATAAGCAATCTTTCCTTGCACAAACTGGCTCTACAGAGGCAAGATGTCCACCTCATCATCATCCTCCGATTCCTCACCCCTTTCACCGTGTACATCCTCCTCACTGAGTATTAATTCGTCCCCACTGGAATCCACCATCACAGGTTCCTGTGTACCTTCTGGAGGCAATTGCTGGTAAAGGTCTTCCAGGAAGACTTTATAATTAATTTTGATATACATCATCTTCTCCACATTTAGTGGAAGTAACCTCCTACGCCGATTGCTGACAAGGTTACCGGCTGCACTAAACACTCTTTCGTAGTACACACTGGAGGGGGAGCAACTTAGGTAAAATAAAGCCAGTTTGTGCAAGTGCCTCCAAATTGCCTCTTTGACCTGCCAGTATACGTACGGACTGTCTGACATGCCTACTTGGATGCTGTCACTCATATAATCCTCCACCATTCTTTCAATGGTTTACAGAATCATATGCAGTGACAGTAGACATGTCCGTAATCGTTGGCAGGTCCTTCAGTCCGGACCAGATATCAGCTTTCGCTCCTGACTGCCCTGCATCACCGCCAGCGGGTGGGCTAGGAATTTTTATCCTTTTCCTTGCAGCCCCAGTGGCGGGAGAAATTGAAGGAGGAGCTGTTGACAGGTCACGTTCCCCTTGAGTTGACCATTTACTAACCAGCAGATCTTTGCACCTCTGCACACTTGTGTCTGCTGGAAAGAGAGATACAACGTAGGCTTTAAACCTAGGATCGAGCACGGTGGCCAAAATGTAGTGCTCTGATTTCAACAGATTGACCACCCTTGAATCCTGGCAAAGCGAATGAAGGGCTCCATCCACAAGTCCCACATACTCTGCGGAATCGCTCCGTCTTAGCTCCTCCTTCAATTTATTCATCTGCTTCTGTAAAAGCCTGATGAGGGGAATGACCTGACGAAAGCTGGCAGTGTCTGAACTGACTTCATGTTTGGCAAGTTCGAAGGGTTGGAGAACCTTGCACAAGATGGAAATCATTCTCCACCGCGCTTGAGTCAGGTGCATTACCCCTCCTTTGCCTATATACTAGGTGGATGTATAGGCTTGAATGGCCTTTTGCTGCTCCTCCATCCTCTGAAGCATAGTGTTGAATTCCACCTCGTTACCACCTCTTGCTTCAGTTGATGGAGGGGCAGGTTCAGGAGTGTTTGCTGGCGCTCCAGTCTTCGGCACGCAGTGGCAGAATGCCGAAAGTCGCTCGCAATTTTTCGGGCCACCGACAGCATCTCCTGCACACCCCTCTCATTTTTCAAAAAATTCTGTACCACCAAATTAATTGTATGTGCAAAACATGGGACGTGCTGGAATTTGCCCAGTTGTAATGCACGCACAATATTGGTGGCGTTGTCCCTTATCACAAATCCCCAGGAGAGTCCAATTGGGGTAAGCCATTCTGCGATGATGTTCCTCAGTTTCTGTAAGAGGTTGTCAGCTGTGTGCCTCTCATGGAAAGCGGTGATACATAGCGTAGCCTGCCTAGGAATGAGTTGGCGTTTGCAAGATGCTGCTACTGGTACCGCTGTGGGAGGCCATACATCTACCCAGTGGGCTGTTACAGTCACATAGTCCTTAGTCTGCCCTGTTCCACTTGTCCACATGTCCGTGGTTAAGTGGACACTGGATACAACCGCATTTTTTAGGACATTCGTGACTCTTTCTGACATCTGTGTACATTCTCGGTATCGCCTGTCTAGAAGGTGGAATCTAGATGGGATTTGATACCGGGGACACAGTACCTCAAACAAATCTTTAAGTGACTCTAAACTAATGGTGGATACCGGACGCACCTCTAACACCAACATAGCTGTCAAGGCCTCAGTTATCTGCTTTGCAAAAGGATGACTGCTGTCATATTTCATCTTCCTCACAAAGGACTGTTGGACAGTCAATTGCTTACTGGAAGTAGTACAAGTGGTCTTCCGACTTCCCCTCTGGGATGACGATCGACTCCCAGCAGCAACAACAGCAGCGGCAGCAACAGCAGGCGTAACACTCAAGGATCCTACGGAGGAATCCCAGTTAGGAGAGGACTCCTCAGTCTTGACAGTGACATGGCCTGCAGGACTACGGACGTTCCTGACTGAGGAAGTTGACGTTGAGGGAGTTGGTGGTGTGGCTTGCAGGAGCTTGGGTACAGGAGGAAGAAGGGATTTAGGTGTCAGTGGACTGCTTACGCTCTTACCCAAAGTTTCTGAACTTGACAGTGACTTCTGATGAATGCGCAGCAGGTGACGTATAAGGGAGGATGTTCCTAGGTGGTTAACATCCTTACCCCTACTTATTACAGATTGACAGAGGCAACAGATGGCTTGACACCTGTTGTCCGGATTTGAGGAGAAATAATTCCACACCGAAGAGGTGGATTTTTTGGTAGTTTGCCCAGGCATCACAGTGGGCTTCTTCGTCCCAAGAACAACAGGTGTCTCCCACGATGCCTGACTTAAACCACATCACCAACAGAATCCTCATCGTCAACTTCCTCCTCAGTGCCAGCAACACCCATATCCTCATCCTGGTGTACTTCAACAGTGACATCTTCAATTTGAATATCAGGAACTGGACTGTGGGTGCTCCTTCCAGCACTTGCAGGGGGCGTGCAAATGGTGAAAGGAGCCACCTCTTCTCGTCCAGTGTTGGGAAGGTCAGGCATTGCAACCGCCGACACAATTGGACTCTCCTTGGGGATTTGTGATACCATCTCAGAGTACACAGTTCTTTTCTGTGCTCTTTCCAGCTTACCTCTTTAAATTTCTCTAACGTCCTAGTGGATGTTGGGGACTCCGTAAGGACCATGGGGAATAGACGGGCTCCGCAGGAGACTGGGCACTCTAAAGAAAGATTTAGTACTACCTCGTGTGCACTGGCTCCTCCCTCTATGCCCCTCCTCCAGACCTCAGTTAGAATATGTGCCCGGACAGAGCTGGGTGCTTTTAGTGAGCTCTCCTGAGCTTGCTAATAAGAAAGTATTTTAGTTAGTTTTTTTATTTTCAGAGAGCTTCTGCTGGCAAAAGACTCTCTGCTACGAGGGACTGAGGGGAGAGAAGCAAACCTACTAACTGCGGCTAGGTTGCACTTCTTAAGCTACTGGACACCATTAGCTCCAGAGGGTTCGAACAAAGGATCTTAACCTTGGTCGTCTGTTGCCGGAGCCGCGCCGCCGTCCCCCTCGCAGAGCCAGAAGACAGAAGCCGGCGGAAGCAAGAAGACACCGAAATCGGCGGCAGAAGACTCCTGTTTTCACATGAGGTAGCGCACAGCACTGCAGCTGTGCGCCATTGCGCCCACACTACCCACACACTCCGGTCACTGTAGGGTGCAGGGCGCAGGGGGGGGCGCCCTGGGCAGCAATTAGGATACCTCTTGGCAAAAAGACACATATATACAGCTGGGCACTGTATATATGTACGAGCCCCCGCCATTTTATTTACACAGACCCGGGACAGAAGCCCGCCGCTGAGGGGACGGGGCCTTCTTCCTCAGCACTAACCGGCGCCATTTTCTCTCCACAGCTCCGCTGAGAGGAAGCTCCCCAGGCTCTCCCCTGCAGTATCAAGGTAGAAAAAGGGTAAAAAGAGAGGGGGGGCACATAAATTTAGGCGCAAATTATCATAAACAGCAGCTACTGGGTAAACACTAAGTTACTGTGTAATCCCTGGGTTATATAGCGCTGGGGTGTGTGCTGGCATACTCTCTCTCTGTCTCCCCAAAAAGCCTTGTGGGGTCCTGTCCTCAATTAGAGCATTCCCTGTGTGTGTACGGTGTGTCGGTACGTTTGTGTCGACATGTTTGAGGAGGACAGTTACGTGGAGGCAGAACAAGTGCAAGTGAATGTGGTGTCGCCGCCGACGGCGCCGACACCTGCTTGGATGGATATGTGGAAGGTGTTAAATGATAACGTAAGCTTCTTGCATAAAAGGTTGGATAATCAGTCAGGGTCTCAACCCATGTCTGATTCTACAGCTCAGGGGCCATCAGGGTCTCAAAAGCGCCCACTATCCCAGTTGGTTGACACAGATGTCGACACGGATTCTGACTCCAGTGTCGATGACGATGATGCAAAGTTGCAGCCTAAAATGACTAAAGCCATCCGATACATGATTATAGCAATGAAGGATGTATTGCACATATCGGAGGAAAACCCTGTCCCTGACAAGAGGGTTTATAAGTTTGGGGAGAAAAAGCAAGAAGTGACTTTTCCCCCTTCACATGAATTAAATGAGTTATGTGAAAAAGCGTGGGATTCCCCTGATAGGAAAGTACTGGTTTCCAAAAGATTACTTATGGCGTATCCTTTCCCGCCAACGGATAGGTTACGCTGGGAATCCTCCCCTAGGGTAGACAAAGCGTTGACACGCTTATCTAAGAAGGTGGCCCTGCCGTCACAGGATACGGCCGCCCTTAAGGATCCTGCGGATAGGAAGCAGGAAGGTATCCTGAAGTCTGTTTATACACATTCTGGTACTCTACTGAGGCCAGCAATTGCTTCGGCCTGGATGTGTAGTGCTGTAGCAGCATGGACAGATACTCTGTCTGAGTAGATAGATACCCTGGACAGGGAGACTATGTTACTGACCCTAGGGCATATCAAAGACGCTGTCCTATATATGCGGGATGCCCAGAGGGACATTTGCCTGCTGGGCTCTAGAATAAACGCAATGTCGATTTCTGCCAGAAGGGTCCTATGGACTCGGCAATGGACAGGTGATGCCGACTCTAAAAAACACATGGAGGTGTTACCTTATAAGGGTGAGGAATTGTTTGGGGACTGTCTCTCGGACCTAGTTTCCACAGCTACGGCTGGGAAGTCAAATTTCTTGCCATATATTCCCTCACAGCCAAAGAAAGCACCGTATTACCAAATGCAGTCCTTTCGTTCACAAAAAAGCAAGAAAGTCAGAGGTGCATCCTTTCTTGCCAGAGGCAGGGATAGAGGAAAAAAGCTGCACCATACAGCTAGTTCCCAGGAACAGAAGTCCTCCCCGGCTTCCACTATGTCCACCGCATGACGCTGGGGCTCCACAGCCGGAGCCAGGAGCGGTGGGGGCGCGTCTCCGAAATTTCAGCCACCAGTGGGTTCGCTCACAGGTGGATCCTTGGGCTATACAAATTGTGTCTCAGGGATACAAGCTGGAATTCGAGGTGACGCCCCCTCACCGTTACCTAAAATCGGCCTTGCCAGCTTCCCCCATAGAAAGGGAGCAATTCACAAGCTATATCTCCAGCAGGTGGTAGTGAAGGTTCCCCTCCTTCAACAGGGAAGGGGTTACTATTCCACTATGTTTGTGGTACCGAAACCGGACGATTCGGTCAGACCCATTTTGAATTTAAAATCCCTGAACATTTATCTGAAGAAATTCAAGTTCAAGATGGAATCACTCAGAGCGATCATTGCAAGCCTGGAGGAAGGGGATTTTATGGTGTCTCTGGACATCAAGGATGCGTACTTGCATGTCCCCATTTATCCACCTCACCAGGAGTACCTCAGGTTTGTGGTACATGACTGTCATTACCAATTCCAGACGTTGCCGTTTGGCCTGTCCTCGGCACCGAGAATATTTACCAAGGTGATGGTGGAAATGATGGTGCTCCTTCGGAAGCAAGGGGTTACAATTATCCCATACTTGGACGATCTCCTCATAAAGGCGAGGTCCAGGGAGCGGGTGCTGATCAGCGTAGCACACTCTCAAGAGGTGTTGCGACAGCACGGCTGGATTCTGAATATTCCAAAGTCGCTGCTGATTCCTACGACGCGTCTGCCCTTCCTGGGCATGATTCTGGACACAAGCCAGAAAAAGGTGTTTCTCCCGGAGGAAAAGGCTCAGGAGCTCGTGTCTCTGGTCAGAGACCTCCGAAAAACAAAACAGGTGTCGGTGCATCACTGCACGCGAGTCCTGGGAAAGATGGTGGCGTCATACGAAGCCATTCCCTTCGGCAGGTTCCATGCGAGGATCTTTCAGTGGGATCTGTTGGACAAGTGGTCCGGATCGCATCTTCAGATGCATCGGCTGATCACCCTGTCCCCCAGGGCCAGGGTATCTCTTCTGTGGTGGCTGCAAAGTGCTCACCTCCTCGAGGGCCGCAGGTTCGGCATACAGGACTTGGTCCTGGTGACCACAGATGCAAGCCTCCGAGGATGGGGGGCAGTCACTCAGGGAAGAAACTTCCAGGGGCTGTGGTCAAGTCAGGAGACTTGTCTGCACATCAATATCCTGGAACTAAGGGCCGTATACAACGCCCTGAGTCAAGCGGAGCCTCAGCATCGAAACCAACCAGTGCTGATTCAGTCAGACAACATCACTGCAGTGGCCCATGTAAACCGCCAGGGCGGCACAAGAAGCAGGGTGGCAATGGCAGAAGCCACCAGGATTCTTCGTTGGGCGGAGAATCACGTACTAGCACTGTCAGCAGTGTTCATTCCGGGAGTGGACAACTGGGAAGCAGACTTCCTCAGCAGGCACGACCTCCACCCGGGAGAGTGGGGACTTCATCAAGAAGTCTTCACGCAGATTGCAAATCGATGGGAACTGCCACAGGTAGGAGATCGGAGAGAGAAGGTAAGATGGCAGGAAGAAGGGAGGGAGACAGGTGGGAGAACAGGGGAAGATGGGAGGCAGAAGGGGGATGGAAGGAAGATCAGGTGCTAGATGGGAGGAAAACAGCAGGAGATATGGGGAAGAACAATGGAAGATGGGAGAAAGATAGGGGGAAAAACAGTCTGGTGTTCTGGTGAGGAAGTGGGGGATCAGCCTGGTGACAGGGGGGGAGGGGTATTAGCTTGGTGACAAGGGGATGAGGGGAATAGGGGGGATTAGGCGGGTGAGGGAGGGAAGAGGGGGGATTAGCCGGGTGAGGGAGGGAGGGGGAGGGATTAGCCGGGTGAGGGAGGGGGGGGGGATTAGCCGGGTGAGGGAGGGAGGGAGGGGGGGGGATTAGCCGAGGGAGGGAGGGGTGGGGGGATTAGCCGGGTGAGGGAGGGAGGGGTGGGGGGATTAGCCGGGTGAGGGAGGGGTGGGGGGATTAACCGGGTGAGGGAGGGGTGGGGGGATTAGCCGGGTGAGGGAGGGAGGGGGAGGATTAGTCGAGGGAGGGAGGGGGGGGGGGATTAGTCTGGTGAGGGAGGGAGGGGGTGGGGGGGAATTAGCCTGGTGAGGGGAGGGGAGGGTGTTAACCTGGTGACAGGGGGAGGACGAGTGATATGTCTGTAGGGCAGTTAGCCTGAACAGTGGGAGGAGGGGGGTTATGCTGGTGAGGGGGGGGGGGTTTAGCCTAGTGACAGGGGGAGGAGGGGGGATTAAGCTGGTGAGAGGGGTTAATCTGATGAGGAGGGGTGATTACTTTGGTGAGGGGGGTGGGTCAGCCTGGTGACAGGGGGGGAGGGGGATTAGTTTGCTGAGGGAGTTAGCCTGGTGACAGGGAGAGGAGGGGAGGGGAGGTTAGGCTGGTGAGGGAGGGGGGCAGGGGGATTAGCCAGGTAACAGGGGCAGGAGGTGTGATCAGTCTGGAGGGTGGGTTAACCTGGTGACAGGGGGGGTGGAGGAGATTAGCCTTGTAACAGGGTGAGGTATGGGGGATTAACCTGGTAACAGTGGGAGCCAATCGCTGCACAGCTGCGGGCCACCCGGCGTCTAGAGGGAGCCGCTGCTGAGACAGGAGCCCTGCGGGAGCCGAGTGCCGACAAGGCCGGGGACGCAGCTTGGCCTTCCAGATAGGCTGGGGGCGTGGCCCAGGCTGTCCGACGCCCCTCTCACTGTCGCGGAGAACAAGATGCAGGAGAGCGGGCGGGTAACACTTTGTGAACACAATTACGGGGGAGGGAAAAGATAACATACGGGGGAGCCCAATCGCAGAGAGGGGGGGGGTGGGGAACGGCCAACATGACGTGGGAGCCAATCGCGGGGGGGTAGAGCTACCAGCTGTTAATTTATTCAGTGTGTGGTGCAGCCCTCCAGTGGTCGCCGCCCCTAGGCAGCTGCCTAAAGCTGCCTAGTGGTAGCGCCGGCCCTGGTTATACGGTGTGATTGGTGTGGCTGGTATGAGTCTTACCCTGGATTCCAAAATCCTTTCCTTGTAATGTCAGCTCTTCCGGGCACAGTTTCCTTAACTGAGGTCTGGAGGAGGGGCATAGAGGGAGGAGCCAGTGCACACCAGGTAGTACTAAATCTTTCTTTAGAGTGCCCAGTCTCCTGCGGAGCCCGTCTATTCCCCATGGTCCTTACGGAGTCCCCAGCATCCACTACGGACTACGAGAAATAGATTTACCGGTGAGTAAAATCTTATTTCTCTAACGTCCTAGTGGATGCTGGGACTCCGTAAGGACCATGGGGAATAGCGGCTCCGCAGGAGACAGGGCACAAAATAAAAGCTTAAGGATCAGGTGGTGTGCACTGGCTCCTCCCCCTATGACCCTCCTCCAAGCCTCAGTTAGATTTTTGTGCCCGGCCGAGAAGGGTGCAATCTAGGTGGCTCTCCTGAGCTGCTTAGAATAAAAGTTTAGTTTAGGTTTTTTTATTTTCAGTGAGTCCTGCTGGCAACAGGCTCGCTGCATCGTGGGACTAAGGGGAGAAGAAGCGAACTCACCTGCGTGCAGAGTGGATTGGGCTTCTTAGGCTACTGGACATTGGCTCCAGAGGGACGATCACAGGTACAGCCTGGATGGGTCACCGGAGCCGCGCCGCCGTCCCCCTTACAGAGCCAGAAGAGACGAAGAGGTCCGGTGAAATCGGCGGCAGAAGACATCCTGTCTTCAGACTAAGGTAGCGCACAGCACCGCAGCTGTGCGCCATTGCTCTCAGCACACTTCACACTCCGGTCACTGAGGGTGCAGGGCGCTGGGGGGGAGCGCCCTGAGACGCAATATAACAGTATATACCTTAGGTGGCAAAAAGAATACATCACATATAGCTCCTGGGCTATATGGATGTATTTTAACCCCTGCCATTTTTACACAAAAAAGCGGGAGATAAGGACGTCATGAAGGGGCGGAGCCTATCTCCTCAGCACACAAGCGCCATTTTCCCTCACAGCTCCGCTGGAAGGACGGCTCCCTGACTCTCCCCTGCAGTCCTGCTTCAGAATCAGGGTAAAAAAGAGAAGGGGGGGCATTTTTGGCAGCAAATAACGATAATAACAGCAGCTATAAGGGAATAACACTTATATAAGGTTATCCCTGTATATATATAGCGCTGGGTGTGTGCTGGCAGACTCTCCCTCTGTCTCTCCAAAGGGCTAAGTGGGGTCCTGTCCTCTATCAGAGCATTCCCGGTGTGTGTGCTGTGTGTCGGTACGCGTGTGTCGACATGTATGAGGAGAAAAATGATGTGGAGGCGGAGCAGTTGCCTGTGTTGGTGATGTCACCCCCTAGGGAGTCGACACCTGACTGGATGATTGTATTTAAACAATTAAGTGATAATGTCAGCAATTTGCAAAAAACTGTTGACGACATGAGACAGCCGGCAAATCAATTAGTGCCTGTCCAGGCGTCTCAGACACCGTCAGGGGCGCTAAAACGCCCGTTACCTCAGTGGGTCGACACAGACCCTGACACAGATACTGAGTCTAGTGTCGACGGTGACGAGACAAACGTAATGTCCAGTAGGGCCACACGTTACATGATCACGGCAATGAAAGAGGCATTGAACCTTTCTGACACTACAAGTACCACAAAGAAGGGTATTATGTGGGGTGTGAAAAAACTACCAATAGTTTCTCTATCGTCCTAGTGGATGCTGGGGTTCCTGAAAGGACCATGGGGAATAGCGGCTCCGCAGGAGACAGGGCACAAAAAGTAAAGCTTTAGGATCAGGTGGTGTGCACTGGCTCCTCCCCCTATGACCCTCCTCCAAGCCAGTTAGATTTTTGTGCCCGGCCGAGAAGGGTGCAATCTAGGTGGCTCTCCTAAAGAGCTGCTTAGGAAAGTTTAGCTTAGGTTTTTTATTTTACAGTGAGTCCTGCTGGCAACAGGATCACTGCAACGAGGGACTTAGGGGAGAAGAAGTGAACTCACCTGCGTGCAGGATGGATTGGCTTCTTGGCTACTGGACATCAGCTCCAGAGGGACGATCACAGGTACAGCCTGGATGGTCACCGGAGCCTTGCCGCCGGCCCCCTTGCAGATGCTGAAGTAAGAAGAGGTCCAGAATCGGCGGCAGAAGACTCCTCAGTCTTCTAAAGGTAGCGCACAGCACTGCAGCTGTGCGCCATTTTCCTCTCAGCACACTTCACACGGCAGTCACTGAGGGTGCAGGGCGCTGGGAGGGGGGCGCCCTGGGAGGCAAATGAATACCTATTTTGGCTAAAAATACCTCACATATAGCCTCCGGAGGCTATATGGAGATATTTAACCCCTGCCAGAATCCGTTAAGAGCGGGAGACGAGGCCGCCGAAAAAGGGGCGGGGCCTATCTCCTCAGCACACAGCGCCATTTTCCCTCACAGAAAGGCTGGAGGGAAGGCTCCCAGGCTCTCCCCTGCACTGCACTACAGAAACAGGGTTAAAACAGAGAGGGGGGGCACTAATTTGGCGATATGCTTATATATATATTAAGATGCTATAAGGGAAAACACTTATATAAGGTTGTCCCTATATAATTATAGCGTTTTTGGTGTGTGCTGGCAAACTCTCCCTCTGTCTCTCCAAAGGGCTAGTGGGTCCTGTCCTCTATCAGAGCATTCCCTGTGTGTGTGCTGTGTGTCGGTACGTGTGTGTCGACAGGTAGGAGGACGATGTTGGTGAGGAGGCGGAGCAATTGCCTGTAATGGTGATGTCACTCTCTAGGGAGTCGACACCGGAATGGATGGCTTATTTAGGAAATTACGTGATAATGTCAACACGCTGCAAGGTCGGTTGACGACATGAGACGGCCGACAAACAATTAGTACGGTCCAGACGTCTCAAAAACACCGTCAAGGGTTTTAAAACGCCCGTTTACTTTAGTCGGTCGACACAGACACAGACAGGGACACTGAATCCAGTGTCGACGGTGAATAAACAAACGTATTCCTTATTAGGGCCACACGTTAAAGGCAATGAAGGAGGTGTTACGTATTTCTGATACTACAAGTACCACAAAAGAGGGTATTATGTGGGATGTGAAAAAACTACCATAGTTTTTCCTGAATCAGATAAATTAAATAAAGTGTGTGATGATGCGTGGGTTCCCCCCGATAGAAAATTATGGGCGGTATACCCTTTCCCGCCAGAAGTTAGGGCGCGTTGGGAAACACCCCTTAAGGTGGATAAGGCGCTCACACGCTTATCAAAACAAGTGGCGGTACCGTCTATAGATAGGGCCGTCCTCAAGGACCAGCTGACAAGGCTGGAAAATATAATAAAAAGTATATACACACATACTGGTGTTATACTGCGGCCAGCGATCGCCTCAGCCTGGATGTGCAGAGCTAGGGTGGCTTGGTCGGATTCCCTGACTAAAAATATTGATACCCTTGACAGGGACAGTATTTTATTGACTATAGAGCATTTCTATATATGCGAGATGCACAGAGGGATATTTGCACTCTGGCATCATGAATAAACGCGATGTCCATAACTGCCAGAAGATGTTATGGACACGACAGTGGTCAGGTGATGCAGATTCCAAACGGCACAGTATGGCCGTATAAAGGAAGAGGACTTGTTTGGGGTCGGTCCATCGGACCTGGTGGTCACGGCAACTGCTGGAAAATCCACCGTTTTTTACCCTAAGTCACATCTCTGCAGAAAAAGACACCGTCTTTTCAGCCTCAGTCCTCTCGTCCCTATAAGATCATATCTGCCCAGGGATAGAGGAAAGGGAAGAAGACTGCAGCAGGCAGCCCATTCCCAGGAACAGAAGCGTTCCACCGCGTCTGACAAGTTCTCAGCATGGCGCTGAGACCGTACAGGACCCCTGGATCCTACAAGTAGTATCCCGGGGGTACAGATGGGAATGTCGAGACGTTTCCCCTTCGCAGGCTCCTGAAGTCTGCTTTACCAAGTCTCCCTCCGACAAGGAGGTAGTATGGGAAAAAATTCACAAGCTGTATTCCCAGCAGGTGATAATTAAATTACCCCTCCTACTACAGAAAAGGGGTATTATTCCACACTATAAGAAGGGGACTATATAGTGTCCCGGGACATCAGGGATGCTTACCTCTATGTCCCAAATTTGCCCTTCTCACTAAGGGTACCTCAGGTTCGTGGTGCAGAACTGTCACTATCAGTTTCAGACGCTGCCGTTTGAATTGTCCACGGCACCCCGGGGTCTTTACCAAGGTAATGGCCGAATTGATGATTCTTCTTCGAAGAAAAGGCGTCTTAATTATCCCTTACTTGGACGATCTCCTGATAGGGGCATAGTCCAGGGAACAGTTGGAGGTCGGAGTAGCACTATCTCGGTTACTGCTACAATCAGCACGGGTGGATTCTAAATATTCCAAAATCGCAGCTGATCCCGACGACACGTCTGCTGTGCCTAGGGATGATTCTGGACACAGTCCAGAAAAAGGTGTTTCTCCCGGAAGAGAAAGCCAGGGAGTTATCCGAGCAAGTCAGGAACCTCCTAAAAACAGTGCATCATTGCACAAGGGTCCTGGTAAAAATGGTGGCTTCCTACGAAGCAATTCCATTCGGCAGATTTCATGTAAGAACTTTTCAGTGGGATCTGCTGGACAAATGGTCCGGATCGCATCTTCAGATGCATCAGCGGATAACCCAATATCCAAGGACAAGGGTGTCTCTCCTGTGGTGGTTATAGAGTGCTCATCTTCTAGAGGGCCGCAGATTCGGCATTCAGGATTGGATGCTGGTAACCACGGAGCCCAGCCTGAGAGGCTGGGGAGCAGTCACACAAGGGAAAAATTTCCAGGGAGTGTGATCAAGTATGGAGACTTTTTCTCCACATAAATATACTGGAGCTAAGGGTAAATTTATAATGCTCTAAGCTTAGCAAGACCTCTGCTTCAAGGTCAGCCGGTATTGATCCAGTGGGAAAAACATCACGGCAGTCGCCCACGTAAACAGACAGGGCGACACAAGAAGCAGGAGGGCAATGGCAGAAACTGCAAGGACTTTTCGCTGGGCGGAAAATCATGTGATAACACTGTCAGCAGTTTTTCATCCCGGGAATGGAAACTGGGAAGCAGACTTCCTCAGCACGACCTCCACCCGGGAGAGTGGAAACTTCATTGAGAAGTTTTTTTTTTTTCCACATGATTGTAAACCGTTGGGAAATACCAAAGGTGGACATGATGGCGTCCCGTCTGAACAAAAAACGGGACAGGTATTGCGCCAGGTCAAGAGACCCTCAGGCAATAGATGTGGACGTTCTGGTAACACCGTGGGTGTACCAGTCGGTGTATGTGTTCCCTCCTCTGCTTCTCATACCTAAGGTGCTGAGAATTATAAGACGTAGAGGAGTAAGAACTATACTCATGGCTCCGGATTGGCCAAGAAGGACTTGGTACCCGGAACTTCAAGAGATGCTTACAGAGGTCTTATGGCCTCTGCCGCTAAGAAGGGACTTGCTTCAGCAAGTACCTTGTCTGTTCCAAGACTTACCGCAGCTGCGTTTGTCGGCATGGCGATGGAAAGCCGGATCCTAAGGGAAAAAAGGCATTCCGGAAGAGGTCATTCCTACCCTGGTCAAAGCCAGAAAGGAGGTGACCGCACAACATTATCACCACGTGTGGCGAAAATATGTTGCGTGGTGTGAGGCCAGGAAGGCCCCACAAAGAAATTTCAACTCGGTCGTTTCCTGCATTTCCTGCAAACAGGAGTGTCTATGGGCCTCAAATTGGGGTCCATTAAGGTTCAAATTCGGCCCTGTAAATTTTCTTCCAGAAAGAATTGGCTTCAGTTCCTGAAGTCCAGAAGTTTGTCAAGGGAGTATTGCATATACAAACCCCTTTTTTTGTGCCTCCAGTGGCACTGTGGGATCTCAACGTAGTTCTGGGATTCCGCAAATCACATTGGTTTAAAACCAGTCAAATATGTGGATTTGAAGCATCTCACATAAAAAGTGACCATGCTCTTGGCCCTGGCCTGGACCAGGCGAGTGTCAAATTGGTGGTTTTTTCTCAAAAAGCCCATATCTGTTTGTCCATTCGGACAGGGCAGAGCTGCGGACTCGTCCCCAGTTCTCTCCCTAAGGTGGTGTCAGTGTTTCACCTGAACCAGCTTATTGTGGTGCCTTGCACCTACTAGGGACTTGGAGGACTCCAAGTTGCTAGAAGTTGTCAGGGCCCTGAAAATATGTTCCAGGACAGCTGGAGTCAGAAAATCTGACTCGCTGTTTATACTGTATGCACCCAACAAGTTGGGTGCGCCTGCTTCTAAGCAGTCGATTGCTCGTTGGATTTGTAACACAATTCAACTTGCACATTCTGAGGCAGGCCTGCCACAGTCTAAATCGGTTAAGGCCCATTCCACAAGGAAGGTGGGCTCATCTTGGGCGGCTGCCCGAGAGGTCTCGGCATTACAACTCTGCCGAGCAGCTACGTGGTCAGGGGAGAACACGTTTGTAAAATTCTACAAATTTGATATCCTGGCAAAAGAGGACCTGGAGTTCTCTCATTCGGTGCTGCAGAGTCATCCGCACTCTCCCGCCCGTTTGGGAGCTTTGGTATAATCCCCATGGTCCTTTCAGGAACCCCAGCATCCACTAGGACGATAGAGAAAATAAGAATTTACTTACCGATAATTCTATTTCTCGGAGTCCGTAGTGGATGCTGGGCGCCCATCCCAAGTGCGGATTATCTGCAATACTTGTACATAGTTACAAAAATCGGGTTATTATTGTTGTGAGCCATCTTTTCAGAGGCTCCGCTGTTATCATACTGTTAACTGGGTTTAGATCACAAGTTGTACGGTGTGATTGGTGTGGCTGGTATGAGTCTTACCCGGGATTCAAAATTCCTCCCTTATTGTGTACGCTCGTCCGGGCACAGTACCTAACTGGCTTGGAGGAGGGTCATAGGGGGAGGAGCCAGTGCACACCACCTGATCCTAAAGCTTTACTTTTTGTGCCCTGTCTCCTGCGGAGCCGCTATTCCCCATGGTCCTTTCAGGAACCCCAGCATCCACTACGGACTCCGAGAAATAGAATTATCGGTAAGTAAATTCTTATTTTTTCCTGAGTCAGAGGAAATAAATGAGGTGTGTGATAAAGCGTGGGTTTCCCCCGATAAAAAACAGCTAATTTCTAATAAATTATTAGCATTATATCCCTTCCCGCCAGAGGTTAGGGCGCGTTGGGAAACACCCCCTAGGGTAGATAAGGCGCTCACACATTTATCTAAACAAGTAGCGTTACCGTCTCCTGATACGGCCACCCTCAAAGAACCAGCTGATAGAAGGCTGGAAAATATCCTAAAAAGTATATACACACTTACTGGTGTTATACTGCGACCAGCAATCGCCTCAGCCTGGATGTGCAGTGCTGGAGTCGCATGGTCGGATTCCCTGACTGAGAATATTGATACCCTGGATAGGGACAATATTTTGTTAACTATAGAACATTTAAAGGATGCATTGCTATATATGCGTGATGCACAGAGGGATATTTGCACCCTGGCATCAAGAGTAAGTGCTATGTCCATCTCTGCCAGAAGAGCGTTATGGACGCGACAGTGGTCAGGGGATGCGGATTCCAAACGGCACATGGAAGTATTGCCGTATAAAGGGGAGGAGTTATTTGGGGCTGGTCTATCGGACCTGGTGGCCACGGCAACGGCTGGGAAATCCACCTTTTTACCCCAGGTCACTTCACATCAGCAGAAAAAGACACCGTCTTTTCAAACTCAGTCCTTTCGTTCCCATAAATACAAGCGAGCAAAAGGCCACTCCTTTCTGCCCCGGGGCAGAGGAAGAGGAAAAAGACTGCACCGTGCAGCCGCTTCCCAGGAGCAGAAGCCCTCCCCTGCTTCTGCCAAGTCTTCAGCATGACGCTGGGGCTTTACAAGCAGACTCAGATATGGTGGGGGCCCGTCTCAAGAATTTCAACGCGCAGTGGGCTCACTCGCAAGTGGATCCCTGGATTCTACAGGTAGTATCGCAAGGGTACAAACTGGAATTCGAGGCGTTTCCCCCTCGTCGGTTCCTGAAGTCTGCTTTACCAAAGTCTCCCTCCGACAGGGAGGCAGTTTTGGAAGCCATTCACAAGCTGTATTCCCAGCAGGTGATAATCAAGGTACCCCTCCTGCAACAGGGAAAGGGGTATTATTCCACGCTGTTTGTGGTACCGAAGCCGGACGGCTCGGTGAGACCAATTTTAAATCTGAAATCCTTGAACACTTACATAAAAAGGTTCAAATTCAAGATGGAGTCACTCAGAGCAGTGATAGCGAACCTGGAAGAAGGGGACTATATGGTGTCTCTGGACATCAAAGATGCTTATCTCCACGTCCCAATATACCCTTCTCACCAAGGGTACCTCAGGTTTGTAGTACAAAACTGTCATTATCAGTTTCAGACGCTGCCGTTTGGATTGTCCACGGCACCTCGGGTCTTTACCAAGGTAATGGCCGAAATGATGATTCTTCTACGAAGAAAAGGCATTTTAATTATCCCTTACTTGGACGATCTCCTGATAAGGGCAAGATCCAGGGAACAGTTAGAAGTCGGAGTAGCACTATCTCAGGTAGTGTTACGTCAGCACGGGTGGATTCTAAATATTCCAAAATCGCAGCTGATTCCAACGACACGTCTACTGTTCCTAGGAATGATTCTGGACACAGTCCAGAAGAAGGTGTTTCTCCCGGAGGAGAAGGCCAGGGAGTTATCCGAGCTAGTCAGGAACCTCCTAAAACCAGGCCAGGTCTCAGTGCATCAGTGCACGAGGGTCCTGGGAAAAATGGTGGCTTCTTACGAAGCGATTCCATTCGGAAGATTCCATGCAAGAACGTTTCAGTGGGATCTACTGGACAAATGGTCCGGATCGCATCTGCAGATGCATCAGCGGATAACCCTGTCGCCAAGGACAAGGGTGTCTCTCCTGTGGTGGCTGCAGAGTGCTCATCTACTAGAGGGCCGCAGATTTGGCATTCAGGATTGGATCCTGGTAACCACGGATGCCAGCCTGAGAGGCTGGGGAGCAGTCACACAGGGAAGGAATTTCCAGGGCTTGTGGTCAAGCATGGAAACATCTCTTCATATAAACATTCTGGAACTAAGGGCCATTTACAATGCCCTAAGTCAAGCAAAACCTCTGCTTCTGGGTCAGGCGGTGTTGATCCAATCGGACAATATCACGTCAGTCGCCCACGTAAACAGACAGGGCGGCACGAGAAGCAGGAGGGCAATGGCAGAAGCTGCAAGGATTTTTCGCTGGGCGGAAAATCATGTGATAGCACTGTCAGCAGTGTTCATTCCGGGAGTGGACAACTGGGAAGCAGACTTCCTCAGCAGACACGACCTTCACCCGGGAGAGTGGGGACTTCACCCAGAAGTCTTCCACCTGATTGTAAACCGTTGGGAAAAACCAAAGGTGGACATGATGGCGTCACGTCTAAACAAAAAACTGGACAGATATTGCGCCAGGTCAAGGGACCCTCAGGCAATAGCAGTGGACGCTCTGGTAACGCCGTGGGTGTACCAGTCAGTGTATGTGTTCCCTCCTCTAAAACTACACAAAATCTGCTAGAAGCGCCTAATCGGATAGTTTTTAAAGCAACATCACGAGCGCTGCCAAAAAAGCATTGTGTATATGCTTAATTGATTACTGAGAACATGGGGAGAAGAATTGGCTGCGCTTGTAATGTGGCCAAAAAAAACCAACCTGGTTAATGGAGAGCTGACAAACACAAAAATGATAATAAAAATTGTTTATTTAAAATATAAATATACCAATGAAATTAGCACAATATCCTGAAATATTGATTATATAGGTGTACTCTGAGCTGACCCTAAATATCAAACAACAAGTAGCAGCATTGATACAATTATTGGATGATTATGAGAGAAAGTTATAACAATAATGTAACAAACATGTGGCTTCTCACTGAGATCAATCATTCACAGAATTCATGAGATTAATATTATCTAGGAGTACAGAGGCAGCATGTACTCCGAGAAATAGGAGAGTCCCAACAGCAAATGGTTTAGCTTGAGGAAAAATGATTAGCTTATCTCTTAAGGGCTATTTGTACCGGGCGTCCCCGGTAAGATCCAGTAATGCCCTTTTGATGGATAAATGATTCTAGCAGACTGCCCTAATGGGAGCTATTCCCGTATGCTGGGAAATAGCTCTGCTTTAACCGGCTTTATTTCCAGGGATCTCCCGTGAGCTGGTAGAAATCCTTTAAAGTGCCCACTTACGTGCAGTTAGGAGTAACAGGTCCCTTGCCGTTAATTGCTTAATTAGCAGAGCAGAAAGTACTTGCCGTGCAGCGAAGTTTTTCCAGAATGGGCAGGTGTGAAGAGATGAATGAGCACACTGGAGCTGAAGTGTCCGTGCTCGGCAACCGCCGCTAGCAGCAGGGGAAAGCCGCTCAGTGAGAAGCGCTGATCGGAGCCGTCCGTAGTGGATGCTTGAAATGCCGGAGTTCAATGGGTCAGCAATCAGAGGGATGGTGGGAGGAGCCTTCACCCAGAAGTCTTCCACCTGATTGTAAACCGTTGGGAAAAACCAAAGGTGGACATGATGGCGTCACGTCTAAACAAAAAACTGGACAGATATTGCGCCAGGTCAAGGGACCCTCAGGCAATAGCAGTGGACGCTCTGGTAACGCCGTGGGTGTACCAGTCAGTGTATGTGTTCCCTCCTCTGCCTCTCATACCAAAAGTACTGAGAATCATAAGAAGGAGAGGAGTAAGAACTGTACTCGTGGTTCCGGATTGGCCAAGAAGGACTTGGTACCCGGAACTTCAAGAGATGCTCACGGACGAACCGTGGCCTCTACCTCTAAGAAAGGACCTGCTACTGCAGGGGCCTTGTCTGTTCCAAGACTTACCGCGGCTGCGTTTGACGGCATGGCGGTTGAACGCCGGATCCTGATGGAAAAAGGCATTCCAGAAGAAGTCATCCCTACTCTGGTCAAAGCCAGGAAGGACGTAACCGCAAAACATTATCACCGCATTTGGCGTAAATATGTTGCGTGGTGTGAGGCCAAGAAGGCCCCTACAGAGGAATTTCAACTGGGTCGTTTCCTTCATTTCCTGCAAACAGGACTGTCTATGGGCCTAAAATTAGGGTCCATTAAGGTTCAAATTTCGGCCCTGTCGATTTTCTTCCAGAAAGAACTGGCTTCAGTACCTGAAGTTCAGACATTTGTAAAAGGGGTGCTGCACATACAGCCTCCTTTTGTGCCTCCAGTGGCACCTTGGGATCTCAATGTTGTGTTGAGTTTTCTAAAGTCACATTGGTTTGAACCACTTTCCACTGTGGACTTAAAATATCTCACATGGAAGGTGTCGATGCTGTTAGCCTTGGCTTCAGCCAGGCGGGTGTCAGAATTGGCGGCTTTATCATATAAAAGCCCTTACTTAATTTTTCATTCTGACAGGGCGGAATTGAGGACTCGTCCTCAATTTCTACCTAAGGTGGTTTCTGCATTTCACATGAACCAACCTATTGTGGTACCTGCGGCTACCAGGGACTTAGAGGACTCTAAGTTGCTTGACGTTGTCAGGGCCTTGAAAATATATGTTTCCAGGACGGCTGGAGTCAGAGTGTTTATCCTGTATGCACCCAACAAGCTGGGTGCTCCTGCTTCAAAGCAGACGATTGCTCGTTGGATTTGTAGTACAATTCAGCTTGCACATTCTGTGGCAGGATTGCCACAGCCAAAATCAGTAAAAGCCCATTCCACAAGGAAAGTGGGCTCATCTTGGGCGGCTGCCCGAGGGGTCTCGGCTTTACAACTTTGCCGAGCAGCTACTTGGTCAGGGGCAAACACGTTTGCTAAATTCTACAAATTTGATACCCTGGCTGAGGAGGACCTGGAGTTCTCTCATTCGGTGCTGCAGAGTCATCCGCACTCTCCCGCCCGTTTGGGAGCTTTGGTATAATCCCCATGGTCCTTACGGAGTCCCAGCATCCACTAGGACGTCAGAGAAAATAAGATTTTACTTACCGATAAATCTATTTCTCGTAGTCCGTAGTGGATGCTGGGCGCCCATCCCTAGTGCGGATTGTCTGCAATACTTGTATATAGTTATTGTTACAAAAATTCGGGTTATTATTGTTGTGAGCCATCTTTTCAGAGGCTCCTTTGCGTTTATCATACTGTTAACTGGGTTCAGATCACGAGTTGTACGGTGTGATTGGTGTGGCTGGTATGAGTCTTACCCGGGATTCAATATCCTTCCTTATTATGTACGCTCGTCCGGGCACAGTATCCTAACTGAGGCTTGGAGGAGGGTCATAGGGGGAGGAGCCAGTGCACACCACCTGATCCTTAAGCTTTTATTTTGTGCCCTGTCTCCTGCGGAGCCGCTATTCCCCATGGTCCTTACGGAGTCCCAGCATCCACTACGGACTACGAGAAATAGATTTATCGGTAAGTAAAATCTTATTTTTTTCTAGCGGGAGGATGAGGGCTTCCATCGTCATGTGAAGATGAACCACTAGCCATGAACATAGGCCAGGGCCTCAGCCGTTCCTTGCCACTCCGTGTCGTAAATGGCATATTGGCAAGTTTACGTTTCTCCTTAAATTTCTTTTTATGGTTCCTTTTACTGAACTTTGGCTTTTTGGATTTTACACGCCCTCTACTATCACATTGGGCATCGGCCTTGGTAGACAACGTTGATGGCATTTTATCATCTATGTCATGGCTAGTGGCAGTAGCTTCAGCACTAGGAGGAAGTGGTTCTTCTTGATCTTTCCCTATTTTCTCCTCCAAATTTTTGTTCTCTATTATTTTTTGGGAGTTATATGAGACAATATGCGTCACAGGAAGGGCTGGAGTTACTGATGACACAGGACACTACCACTGGTCTGATGCAGCCCAACAGGTTGTTATAATTGTTATACTGCAGCAGTGGATATATATAGCAGCAGCGTATATCGTCACTGGAATTACTGATGACACAGGACACTACCACTTGTCTGATGCATCCTAACAGGTTGTTAGAATTGTTATACTGCAGCAGTGGATATATAGCAGCAGCGTATATCGTCACTGGAATTACTGATGACACAGGACACTACCACTTGTCTGATGCATCCTAACAGGTTGTTAGAATTGTTATACTGCACCAGTGGATATATATATAGCAGTAGCGTATATCGTCACTGGAATTACTGATGACACAGGACACTACCACTGGTCTGATGCAGCCTAACAGGTTGTTATAATTGTTATACTGCAGCAGTGGATATATATAGCAGCAGCGTATATCGCCACTGGAATTACTGATGACACAGGACACTATCACTGGTCTGATGCAGCCTAACAGGTTGTTATAATTGTTATACTAAAGCAGTGGATATATAGCAGCAGCGTATATCGTCACTGGAATTACTGATGACACAGGACACTACCACTGGTCTGCACAACACAGCACCACTTTATACAGCTACACTAGCTATATGGCAGCAGAGAACACCAACACTGTGAATGGCTGGACTGATACAGCACAATACACTGACTACGCTGGATTGGTCTGCACAACACAGCACCACTTTATAGCTACACTGGATATATGGCAGCAGAGAACACCAACACTGTGACTGCCTGGACTGATGCAGCAAAATACACTGAGTGACTACACTGGACTGGACTGAGCAGCACAACACTTGCCACCCTACTTACCCGCCCCAACACACAGACACGGAACACACTGAGGACACGTCCTCTCACTCTCTGAGACTAGGGTGAAAATGGCCACGACGCGCAGCTCCTTATATGGAATCCAGATCCTGCGAGAATCCGACAGCGGGATGATGACGTTTTGCCGAGTTCGGGTTTCCAAGTCAAGAGGGAAAATCCTAGCCTGGCTCGGATCCGGACTCGGAAGGCAAAGTTCGGGGGGGTTTGGTTCTCTGAGAACCGAACCCGCTTATCTCTAGTAAAGAGGATCCCCCTATCCTGTGGGGTGACTGCAGATAGTAGAAGCTCTCTATCCCAGGGAGGGGGGAAGAACAGCGTAGCACAGCACACTGAGCCCTTCCTCTCTTCTATGTGGGTTCCGCCTCCCACAGCACTGAAGGGTAAATGTATGAAGCAGTAATAAGGGAGAAGGAGTGAGCCAGTGGAGAAGTTGCCCATGGCAACAAATCAGCAGTTAAGTTACAGTTATAATTTGCATACTATAAAATTATACAGGGCAGATGATTGGTTGCCATGGGCAACTTCTCCACTGGCTCACTTCTCCACTCATCACTGTTTCATACATTTACACCTCAGTGACTAGTGCTGCTGAATGAATCTGATCCGCCTCCACTGAGTCACTGCACTAGATGTCTCGACTCAGTGTCACAGACTCAGTCTCTAGGCTGTCACGAAAAATTGTATTGCCTGTCCCTGGGGCAGCCTTCCTAAAAGACACGGCTGATCGGAAAATTGAGACTACACTCAAATCATTGTACACAGCTGCTGGGGTGGCCCAGAGACCCACTATTGCATGTGCGTGGATTACAAAAGCCATTGCTAAATGGTCAGGTAACCTAATTGAGAGGTGAGGGGGCAGATGTATTAACCTGGGGAAGGCATAAGAAAGTGATAAGCCAGTGATAAATGCACCAGCCAATGAGCACCTGTTAATTTACATATTGGAGCTGATTGGCTGGTGCGTTTAACACCTTGGCTTTATCACTGGTTTATCACTTTCTTATGGTTTCTCCAGGTTAATACATCTGCCCTTACATTCCTTGTCTAGGGGGGGGGGGGGTGTTGTTTTACTCCTGCAGCATATACAGGACTCAGCAAACTTTATGGTGGAAGCCATAAAAGAGATAGGCTTGCTTAATGCACGCACCACCACTATGGCTGTGTCAGCACGCAGGGGCTTGTGGCTACGCTAGTGGACTGCTGACGCGGACTTCAGGAAAGGTGTGGAAGGCCTACCATTCACAGGAGAGGCCTTCTTTGGAGATGAACTAGACAAATGGATCTCCAAAGTGACTGCGGGTAAGTCTACGTATCTTCCTTTCGCAGCTCCCCCAGCCAGGAAGGCTTATTCAGCTTCAAATTTACAGTCCTTTCGGATGGCCAAGTTTAAGGTGCTTCTACGGCCGCCAGAGGCGCAAGAGGTAAACTACGCAAACCAGCAACTGCAGGTGCTCAGGAACAGAGCTCAGTTTCTGCTTCCTCAAAGCCTTCAGCATGACGGTGGACCGCGATGCCTGGAAGGCTGTCAGGTGGTAGCCCGACTTCAATTCTTCAGTCACATCTGGCCAAGTTCGTGCCGGGATCCCTGAGTCATAGATCTTATTTCCCAGGGCTACAGACTGGAGTTCCAAGAGCTCCCACCCCACAGATTTTTCAAATCAGGCTTACCAGTTTCACAAGAGTCAAGTATAACTTTACAGCATGCAATCCAAAAACTGGTACAGACTCAGGTCATTGTTTCAGTTCCACCTCATCTGCAAAACAAGGGATATTGGGGGTAATTCAGAGTTGATTGCAACAGCAAATTTGTTAGCAGTTGGGCAAAACCATGTGCACTGCAGAGGGGGGGGGGGGGCAAATATAGCATGTGCAGAGAGAGTTAGATTTGGGTGGGTTATTTTGTTTCTGTGCAGAGTAAATACTGGCTGCTTTATTTTTACACTGCAATTTAGATTTTAGATTGAACACACCCCACCCAAACCTAACTCTCTCTGCACATGTTATACCTGCCCCCCCTGCAGTGCACATGGTTTTGCCCAACTGCTAACAAATTTGCTGCTGCGATCAACTCTGAATTACCCCCATTATTCCAACTTGTTTGTAGTACTGAAACCGGATGGTTTGGTAAGACCAATTTTGAACCTCAAATCGTTGAACCCATACTTACGAGTGTTCAAATTCAAGATGGAGTCTCTGAGAGCGGTAATCTCAGGCCCGGAGGAGGGGGAATTCCTAGTGTCTCTGGATATCAAGGATGTGTACCTTCAGATTCCGATCTGGCCGACTCATCAGGCTTATCTAGGGTTTGCACTGCAGGACTGTCACTACCAGTTCCAGGCCCTGCCATTTGGTCTTTACATGGCACCGAGGGTGTTCACCAAAGTGATGGCAGAGATGATGTTTTTACTCCGCAAACAGGGAGTGAATACAATTCCGTACCTGGACAATCTTCTGATAAAGGCGCCGTCCAGGGAGAGGTTGCTAAACAGCATTGGTCTCTCAACCAAACTTCTCCAGGATCACGGGTGGTTTCTAAACCTTCCAAAATCTCACCTAGAGCCAACACGGAGGCTCCCATTTCTGGGAATGATACTGGACACGGATTTGCAGAAGGTGTTCCTTCCCTTGGAAAAGGCATTGGTAATACAGTTGATGATTCAGGATGTCCTGAAGCCATCGCGGATATCGGTGCATCTATTCATTCGCCTTCTGGGGAAAATTGGTGGCTGCTTATGAGGCGCTTCAATACGGAAGGTTTCATGCAAGACCCTTCCAGCTCGATCTGTTGGACAAATGGTCCGGATGACATCTTCACATGCATCAGAGGATCCGTCTGTCGCCAAAAGCCAGGATTTCCCTTCTGTGGTGGCTACAGACTTCTCACCTCATTGAGGGTCGGAGGTTCACAATTCAGAACTGGATGCTGTTGTCCACAGACGCAAGCCTCAGGTTGGGGAGCAGTTTCAAGGAAGATGGTCAAGTCAGGAAGTCATCCTTCCAATCAACAGTCTGGAACTCAGGGCCATATACAACGCCCTTCTGCAGGCCTCATATCTTCTTCAAGATCAAGCCATTCTGGTCCAGTTGGACAATGTGACGGCAGTGACATACATAAACAGACAGGGCGGAACGAAAAGCAGAGCGGCAATGTCAGAGGTGTCAAGAAGTCTCCTCTGGGCAGAAAAAAACACTGTGGCGTTGTCAGCGGTCTTCATTCCAGGAGTAGACAACTGGGAAGCAGACTTCCTCAGCAGACACGACCTGCACCCGGGGGAGTTGGGCCTTCACCCGGAAGTGTTCAGGTGCTTGACAAGTCCATGAGGATATCCACAAATCGACATGATGGCCTCTCATCTCAACAAGAGGTTCAAGCGGTATTGATCCAGGTCGGGAGACCCACAGACAGTGGCGGTAGATGCTCTTACAACACCATGGGTCTATCAGGCAGTGTTTCCTTCACTTCCTCTGATCCCAAGAATTCTAAAAAGAATAAAAAGGGAAAAGGTTCAAACAATACTCATTGCTCCAGACTGGCCAAGGAGGTCCTGGTACATGGACCTTCTGGAGATGCTCCTCGAAGATCCGTGGCCTCTACCTCTTCGCGAGGATCTTCTGCAACAGGGCCCGTTCATCTATCAAGACTTACCACGGCTACGTTTGATGGCATGGAAGTTGAACGGCTGATTCTAGCCAGAAAAAGGATCTTTGAAAAGGTTATCCCGACTATGATCCAAGCCAGGAAAGGGGTAACGTCTAAACATTACCACCGTGTTTGGAAAAAATACGTCTCTTGGTATGAGTGCAGAAATTATTCTGGGGTGGAATTTCATCTGGGACGTTTCCTGATTTTTCTGCAGGCAGGTGTGGATGTGGGCCTACGTCTGGGCTCCATAAAAGTCCAGATTTCTGCCTTGTCCATTTTCTTTCAAAAACAATTGGCTTCTCTCCCTGAGGTCCAGACGTTCTTGAAAGGTGTTCTGCACATCCAACCTCCCTTTGTGCCTCCCACGGCACCTTGTGATCTCAACTTGGTGCTGCAGTTCCTACAATTGGACTGGTTTGAACTGTTACAGGAGGTGGACGTAAAATATGTTACGTGGAAGACCGTCACACTGTTGGCCTTGGCTTCAGCAAGACATGTGTCGGAGCTAGGGGCTTTGTCTCACATAAGCCCCTATTTAATTTTCCATGAAGATAGAGCTGAATTCAGAACTCGTCAGCAATTTCTTCCTTTGTTTCAACCTATTGAGGTTTCGGTTGTCACCAACACCTCTGCTACTTCAAAGTCTTTGGATGTTGTGAGGGCTTTGAAGGTGTATGTAAAGCGAACAGCTCGTCACAGAAAATCGGACTCACTGTTTGTTTTTTATGATCCCAATAAAATTGTGTGTCCTGCTTCAAAGCAGTCCATTGAATGCTGGATTAGGCTCCCTATCCAGCATGTTTATTCCACGGCAGGTTTGCCGGTTCCAAAATCTGTACAGGCCCACTCTACTAGGTCGGTGGGTTCTTCCTGGGCTGCTGCCCGGGGTGCCCCGGCTTTACAGCTCTGCCAAGCAGCTACTTGGTCAGGTTTGAACAGGTTAGCTAAGTTCTACAAGTTTGATACTTTGGCCTCTGAGGACCTTCAGTTTGGTCAATCAGTTCTGCAGGAACCTCAGCACTCTCCCACCCGGTTTAGGAGCTTTGGTACATCCCCATGGTACAAAATGGAACCCCAGTATCCTCTAGGACGTAAGAGAAAATAGGATTTTAATTATCTACCGGTAAATCCTTTTCTCATAGTCCGTAGAGGATACTAGGCGCCCACCCGGTGCTTCGTTGTTCCTGCACGGTTACTTAGTTAAGTATTGTTGGTTCAGCTGTTGCTGTTTCTGATTAAAGTTGGGTTAGCATAGCTTTATTCTTGTTGTGTGTGCTGGTTCAGAATCTCACCACTATCCTTTTATATCCTTCTCTCAAAGTATGTCCGTCTCCTCGGGCACCGTTTCCTAGACTGAGTCTGGTAGGAGGGGCATAGAGGGAGGAACCAGCCCACACTATCAAATTCTTAAAGTGCTCATGGCTCCTAGTGGACCCGTCTATAACCCCCATGGTACTAAATAGAACCTCAGTATCCTCTACTGACTCCGAGAAAAGGATTTACCGGTAGGTAATTAAAATCCTATTTTCGGGGGTTAAGATGAGGGGTGTGGATCATAGGGTTGACCACACTTAGGTCGACACTGTCTAGGTCGACCACTATTGGTCGACAGTAATTAGGTCGACAAGCATTAGGTTAACATGGCAAAAGGTCGACATGAGTTTTTTTTTTTTTAAATGGTGTTGTTTTCTTCATAGTGACCGGGAACCCAATTAGTGCAAAGTGGTGGTGGCCACTTTTCACCAATATGCTCTCAAACATGATGGTAAATGCTTGAAAATTACATGTTTCTCTGGCAGGGTCCACGGGTTATCCACAGGATAACAATGGGATATGATGAAGCGAAAGCGGATATGCGCCTGTAACGGACGCAGCCCAGCTGGCTCATGAGGAGTACTTTTTGCCAGCCTGTTTCTGGATTCAGTGCGTTAGTGTAAAGAGACAGGACAGAACTTGGTTATCACCTATACAGCATGCTGCCTGGATTCCCAATAGAACTGGACATCACATATTTTTGTGAAACATTATCCCTCTGTTAATATGTGTTTGTGTTTATCAGGGAATAATATGTCTAGCCTGATGTTTTGTACAGAATGCATATGAAGATGTATATATATGAATGTACTGGTTTTTGTATTATAGTTTGTAAAATAATGTCCCCCCCCAATGTGACTGCTTTGATAACCTGTTTGTTTGCTGTTGGAGATACAGCCAGTCTCAGATGTCAGTCCATACACCCCCCTCATTCTTCCCCACACAATGGATTCCAGGCTACACAATCAGATTAATTAAGGTTCATTTAGGTAACATCTATTGTGTGCTAGAGGACATGCCTGGACATGTTAAAGTAGGTCTATCTGAAAGTGTTCTGTAGTCAGCCCCTTTAATGTAACCCACCCAATACAGAGCCAGAAGGTGTTGCCTTATGGTAGGACATAGAAAGGTTTGAGGATAACAGAGGCTATTGAAACAGAGAGTGCACGGAAGTTCCTGGCCTGAGAGGAGTGATGTGTTTGGCTTCTGAAAGCTACTGGTAAGAGAGTGCTGCCAGTGTGTTGAAGCCTAGAAGCATTGTTGGAATCCACTGGTTTCAAGAGGCTACTGGACGTGCACTGAGGGAGAGATCTACACAGAAGGTCAGAGAGAGTGGATGTACCTCTGGAGTGGAGACACTGACTAGGCATTGCAGTGCCGTCAGTGGAAAAGGGCACTGTGTGAGCTGTTACCCAGACCAGGGGACACAGAACTACTACGGGCATGTGACATCAGGAGACTGTAATTCTAAACTACTGTGGGGACTTAGTAAGTAAGATACCATCCTGGCATGTAATAGTTACTGTTTTAGTGTACTGTGTGTGTATATTTACAATAAAGGGCATTTGCCACTTTACTAAACTGTTTACCTGAGTGATCAGAGAATCCGTATCTTCACAATTGGTGGCAGCAGTGGGATCACTCAGTCCCGGTTTACCCTGGGTAAGGCTGCGAGAGGTGTCGGCGGAGTACACCTAAGAGCCTTGTAAACAGTTTGGCACACAGTAGCCAGGTATCTTGCTGAAAAGTTGGTGGCACATTTGGAAAGTCAGCAGCATGGAGGCAGAAACAGAAGTGTACATAAACCTCAACAAGAGATTCCTGCATATGGTCTGTCGAGCACGAGGTATTAAGGTGACCGCAACAGATGGAAAGGAATCCCTAATTGCGAAATTGCTGAAATGGGATCAAGAACACCCTTGTGATGAGGAGGAGGATTCTGAGGAGTCCGATGAGGAGGAACAAGTGACGGAGTGGTTGAGACCTACAGCCGGGACATTTGATGCCAGTAACCGCAGGAAGAGCGGAGGATCGGAGGTGGGATCCCAAGGGTTAGTACAACCCCGTCTGAAAGCCCTTGGAGAGGGGAAGGTTGGAGAAACATTTGAAAGGACACCGGAGGTATTACAGGCCCGTCTAGAAGCGCTGGGAGATGGCGCGACACCCGAGGATCGGATGCGGGTAATAAAGGAGATGCTGGGATTACCAGACAACAGTCCTACAGTGTCCAATACTCTACAGACTCCCCTGTCCCATCAGGATGTGCCCCAGGAAATGGGCCAGCAATGCAACCTGGTGTCTGAAATTTTGCATGGAGGAGATTTGCCAAGCCATCGACTGGGTCAGAGGATGGAGTGCTCGAGCAGTCGGCTGATGGAATCCACTCTAAGGTGGCGTGAACAGACCAGGGAGCAACGTGTGTTGGATCACTCCAGGAGCCAGTTATCCCCAGAAAGGCGTACATGGAGTCTGGACCATACAGTGCGGGTAAGTGCAGTGAATGCTACCCTGTGCTACCCTATGCAAGGAATATATCAGGAACAGCTGAGTTATAGCATTCCTATACAGAGGACTAACCAGTCAGCTAAGGTGCCTGTGGTGGGAGGGCTCAATGCACCACACACAGAGGACAAGACCCAGAGTCGTGATCTGCTTGATACAGCAATAGACCTGGGAGAAGTGCAGCTTCCAAGCTTTCCATTTTCAGAGATGGAAGATAAGGAACTGGTGAATGAATGCCAGTACCAAGAAGATGTTGGTGTCAAGGGTACCAAGGAGCTGATAAGGGCCGAGGATTCACCGCTGCAGGTGAGGTCTAGTCTGCCAGTGGCACCTGAACCAGCTGTCCAGTTTGCTATGCTAGTGGAGGCCCAGAAATTATCATTTGAGGGCGTAGAAGACATTTCAGACCCAAGGGAGGGGGTAGAGGCTTTTGAGGGGGGAGCACGTGGAGAAGAATTACAGATACTCACTGCTCCCCTGCAGCCAAATTCATCCCAGCGGTTAAGTACAGAAGAAGGGCCCCAGCCACTGACTATCCCTGCCAGGTTTCCTGAGGCAAGGCTGGTGATGCAGATTGTGCTACCCTGTGATACCTCAGAAGTAGAGGGAGTAACGTCACTCAAAATGGGGGAGGGGGAGGCAAACCACTGTCTAGATGCACCAGAGGTGATGGAGGTGGAGTTCCCAGGGAATATAGTGTTGGGGAGGGAGAGTGAGAACCCCAGAGACCAGATTTTGTTGATGCAGCTCACTCTCCCCTCTGATGCACCAAAGATAAAGGGAGTGTTGTCACCCAAAAAGGAGGGTGGTGAGGGACGCATCTCTGATGATAGGGGTTACCAACCACCAATCAGGCTGTTTAAACACAGTGCCTGGGATACTGGAGGGGGTCTTAAAAACTGTGAACTGCTGAGCCCAGACCCTCTACCGCCAAATGGAAACGTAAGCCCACACTTGTTTGACCCAGGCGGTCCAGATGTGATGTCTGCCCATCCCAAATGGGTTACTCTTGTCACTGAATCGCAGCGGCTGTAAAAAGTAGGGGAGGTCTGTAACGGACGCAGCCCAGCTGGCTCATGAGGAGTACTTTTTGCCAGCCTGTTTCTGGATTCAGTGCGTTAGTGTAAAGAGACAGGACAGAACTTGGTTATCACCTATACAGCATGCTGCCTGGATTCCCAATAGAACTGGACATCACATATTTTTGTGAAACAGTATCCCTCTGTTATATGTGTTTGTGTTTATCAGGGAATAATATGTCTAGCCTGATGTTTTGTACAGAATGCATATGAAGATGTATATATATGAATGTACTGGTTTTTGTATTATAGTTTGTAAAATAATGTCCCCCCCAATGTGACTGCTTTGATAACCTGTTTGTTTGCTGTTGGAGATACAGCCAGTCTCAGATGTCAGTCCATACACCCCCCTCATTCTTCCCCACACAATGGATTCCAGGCTACACAATCAGATTAATTAAGGTTCATTTAGTTAACATCTATTGTGTGCTAGAGGACATGCCTGGACATGTTAAAGTAGGTCTATCTGAAAGTGTTCTGTAGTCAGCCCCTTTAATGTAACCCACCCAATACAGAGCCAGAAGATGTTGCCTTATGGTAGGACATAGAAAGGTTTGAGGATAACAGAGGCTATTGAAACAGAGAGTGCACGGAAGTTCTTGACCTGAGAGGAATGAGGTGGATTGCTTCTGAAAGCTACTGGGAGGATAGCGCTTCCAGTGTGCTGAGGCCTAGAAGCATTGTTGTTATCCTCTCCTTTCAAAAAGGCTACTGGACGTGCACTGAGGACGAGGCTGCCAGTGTGCTGAGTGAGGATTGTGTCTGGACGCATTGTGGACACTGGATGACAAGCTTTTCCTGGGAGTGCAGACTTGGTGGCTCTGCTATATAGATACTCCCACATACATCTGTAATCCTATACTATTGTGGGAACCTTGTAGGTGAGATACCATCCTGGCATGTCATAGTTACTGTTTTGTGTACTGTGTGTGTATTTTTACAATAAAGGGCATTTGCCACTTTACTAAACTGTTTACCTGAGTGATCAGAGAATCCGTATCCTCACAGCGCCAATCGGCCAAAGTTTTCTGGCCTCCCAGCATGCAACAGGCCCATCCATATATCCCCGCCTCCTGGCTCAGGCAAATCAGTTTTTTGTTTGGTGCGGCAGGAGCCGGACCATGGTCAGAGGGCTGCTGGTTTTTAGCAGCCCTAAGCTTTCTTATTTTATTTTTATAGTCTCACTATTTTTTCTGAGCAATCTTTCTAAACAGCATCTAATATGTACCTTAGAAAGAGTCGCTCCAACAACTCTCTGCCGGGTCGCGACAATGATTACTCACGAGTACAGTGCTGTTTTGGCGGGCGTCTGCCAAATATACTAGCAGGTCCAGCACACGTTACCAGGCTGTGGCCGGAGCACGTGGAGAAGGTAAGGCATCAGTTCCGCTTAGAAGGGGAATACGGACACAGCCTCACTGTTTTGGGAGGAGACTACCAAACAGTCGTTGACGCGGCTGCCACCTGGGGTGCACCAGTGCTAGGCCTTAGGGATCATAGACTCCAGGAACAGTATGAGACCACAATCCCCAGGGTTGATGTCAGCAGTGGGGAGTCAGATGCTCTCCTGGTCGCCCCTCCCTCCGGTTCATGACCAGTTTCCTCCGAGTCTCCCGCCATGAACTGTTTCCCACTTCCGTCTTAGACGCTGTAAATGAAGGGGACCCAGTCACAGCATAGGCGGCTGTGTGACTGATGCGTCCGTGTTCACTGAGCATCTGTGTTCACTATAGGTTCATGGAGCGGCAGTGTACACTAGTAGCGTCTGGATCCACTCAGCGTTTGCTAACGTATTGATCGGTCCTGGAAGCGAGGTGAGTCTCCCTGTATCCCACTCTACTGAGTACGGGTAATATAGCACTAAGGGGGTAATTCCAAGTTGATCGCAGCAGGAACATTTTTAGCAGTTGGGCAAAACCATGTGCACTGCAGGGGGGGCAGATATAACATTTGCAGAGAGAGTTAGATTTGGGTGGGTTATTTTGTTTCTGTGCAGGGTAAATACTGGCTGCTTTATTTTTACAATGCAATTTAGATTGCAGATTGAACTCACCACACCCAAATCTATCTCTCTCTGCACATGTTATATCTGCCTCCCCTGCAGTGCACATGGTTTTGCCCAACTGCTAAAAAAGTTCCTGCTGCAATCAACTTGGAATTACCCCCTAAGTCTCTATCTACCTTTTTGAGTATGAATAGTTAGATAAGTGCCTATTGCATATGAGTCTGTATACATTTATTGTTGTTTCATTCACAATGTGTCTGAATACGGTAGATCTGTTACATGATTCAGTAATATGTTCTCCTACATACTTCAAATGTAGTTGTAGTTGATGATGTGCTCATATTGCTTATTATACTAATGTATAACATGTGACTGACTGCTACTGCGATTGCTGACTTTACTATATTCTGTCAGTTTTGTTCTATTCCGATCCTCAATGCTGGTGCATGGGTAGGGTCGGAATGTATGTCACTTTAAAATGTTTAAAGTGATTACAGTCACAAATTGTGTAGTACAGTAAACTGTGGAATTGTTGATTATTTATCATGTCTAAGAGTGGTAAAGGTGAGGAAGATACACTCACAGCAACACCAACACTCATATCATGTTTGTCTTGCAAGGCTGTGTTATCCTCTCAGGATCTGTTTCAGGATGGTTTATGTGCAAATTGTTTTAGCTTTCACCAAGGGTTCTTGAAAAATACAAGGGAGATTCAGGTGCAGGTTGATCCACCTTGGGCTATGTATGCACAGACTTTATCCAGTATAGCTGAACGGATAATTCCTCTAACTCCTGTACCGGAGATAGGTTACACGATTAACCCTTACATACAGCTTCCCACCAGTGTTGCAGCAGCAGCCTCTCAAAAGAGACAGGCTGATAAGCCGGTGGTAAGTAAATCTTCATCCTCACAGGCTACACATGGTTCAGATGAGGATTCATCAGAGGATGAAAGCTCAATTAATTCTACTTCGGCATACGAAGAGGAGGAGGAAGGTCTCAGCTCAGTGGATATAGCTGAGTTAATTAAAGCAATGAAAGTCATTCTATCCTTAGAGGATTCAGCAGAACCTGTGTTAAAAACCAAGGCACCTGTATTTACACGTCCCAAAACAGTTAAGAGTGAGTTTCCATGGTCAGAGTAGCTGACGGAAATCATGGAAGAGGCTTGGGCTATGCCCAATAAGAAGTTTAAAATTCCTAAGAAATGGAATTCTAATTATCCTCTTCCAGCTGGGGATTGTTTAAAAAGGGAGGTGGCTCCTAAAGTAGATACGCATGTGATTCGAATAGTGCGAAAATCTACATTACCTTTGCCTTCAACATTTTTAAATGATGTCACGGATAGAAGAGTGGATGGTTTTCTAAGAAACATTTTTTCCCTGTCTGGGGCAGTCATAAGGCCAGCCATGTCTTCAGCTTGGATGGCAAATTCAGTGGCTGCCTGGGCTGATGCATTGGAGGGGGATTTTTCAATACTATCTAGAGAGCAAAAATCCCATATAGCAAATATAAAACATGCTGCAATGTTCTTGGAAGAAGCAGCATTGGCTATGGGTACTATTGCCTCAAGGGCATCAGCTTTAACAATAGCTGCTCGCTGAGCAGTTTGGCTACGTACGTGGAAAGCTGATTCAGAATCTAAGAAGTTTTGGAATCTTTGCCCTTTTCTGGAGATATTCTTTTTGGTAAAGAATTGACACATATTTTGGAGTCAGAAGCAGACTCCAAGAAGGTCAAGTTTCCTTCCACATACAATTTCAAACCTAAAGTTCCGCCTTTTCGTCCCTTTCGTTCTCAAGGAAAAGCTAAAGGTAAAAGTGATAGCAGGCAGTCCCAATACAACAAGTCTGGTAGGACTAAAAAGTATGGGGCCACCAGAGGACTGGTTGGTAAAACAGATAATAAGCCATCAGCCTGATGGTGCGGGCCTCCACCTGGGGGACCCCAGGGTGGAAGGCCGACTTCTTCAGTTTGCACAGATCTGGCAGCAGTCTACAACAGATGCCTGGGTGCAGGAAGCGGTATCTTTAGGTTATGATTTTACCTTCAAGAAGTACCCTCCTCAAAGTTTTTTTGTACCAGCCCGTCTCGGGTAGAGATGAAGGCCAGGGCTTTGCAAGACGCAGTTCAGAAATTGCTTCAGTCAGGAGTAATCATTCCAGTTCCTCCTGCACAATGAGGACAGGGTATTTCTCCTAAGTCCACAGTGATCCCACCATGACGCACCTGATTTCAGGATCTTTTTACTCACTATCCTCTTCCTTCTTGTACAGAAGGGTGTGCACGTGTGTTCTTATCGCCTGATTAGGGCTATCTATGATGCTCCTGCCTTGAGCTTTCGAATACAACTGATTTGCCTGAGCCAGGAGGCGGGGATATATGGACAGTCCCATTGCATGCTGGGAGGTCGGAAAGCTTTAACCGATTTGTGCAAATCCGCTGTCGCTTCATCATATCCCATTGTTATCCTGTGGATTCTGTGGATTTATTACCATAACGTATATTTTTGGTAGCAAAAAGAGAAAAAAACAGCCTTTATTACAGCTGGAATTCAGAGATGAAATTCCTCATGCACTTTTATTGACAGATCAACCGGTTGATAGGGAGGTTGAAAAAGGTGAAAGGCTAAGTACAAGTGTTCAACATTTTCATTTGTAGAATTCCAGATAAGCCTAAATGTTGCAAAGTTTGCCATAGCAATCCTCCATTTATTTGCAAAAAGTGCAATGTGAGTTTGCATCCAAAATGTTTAGAAAAATATGCAGCCCATACATGAGTACTTACCTTACATTTACTACTGATTAATACTGCTAACATACTGTTAATACTCAATACTAACCAATATTGGGGGTAATTCTGAGTTGATCGCAGCAGGAACTTTGTTAGCAGTTGGGCAAAACCATATGCACTGCAGGGGAGGCAGATATAACATGTGCAGAGAGAGTAAGATTTGGGTGTGGTGTGTTCAATCTGCAATCTAAATTGTAGTGTAAAAATAAAGCAGCCAGTATTTACCCTGCACAGAAACAAAATAACTAACCCAAATCTAACTCTCTCTGCACATGTTATATCTGCCTCCCCTGCAGTGCACATGGGTGGTCATTCCGAGTTGTTCGCTCGTTGCCGATTTTCGCTATGCTGCGATTTGTTACAAAATGCGCATGCGCAAGGCACGCAGGGCGCATGCGCTTAGTTATTTAACTAAAAACTTAGTAGCTTTGCTGTGGATTCTGCTGCACTTTTCAGTCGCACTGCTGATCGGTGAATGATTAACAGGAAAGGGGCGTTTCTGGGTGGTAACTGAGCATTTTCCGGGAGTGTGCTAAAAAATGCAGGCGTGTCAGGGAAAAACGCGGGAGTGTCTGGAGAAACGGGGGAGTGGCTGGCCGAATGCAGGGCGTGTTTGTGACGTCAAACCAGGAACTAAACGGACTGAGCTGATCGCAATCTAGGAGTAGGTCTGGAGCTACTCAGAAACTGCAAAGAATTATTTATTAGCAGTTCTGCTAATCTTTCGTTCGCTATTCTGCTAAGCTAAGATACACTCCCAGAGGGCGGCGGCCTTGCGTGTGCAATGCTGCTAAAAGCAGCTAGCGAGCGAACAACTCGGAATGAGGGCCATGGTTTTGCCCAACTGCTAACAAGGTTCCTGCTGCGATCAACTCAGAATTACCCCCATTGTTGTTGTTATTATTAGGGGTTTATTTGAATAAATTCATGTTTTCTTGTAACAGTTGTTTTTTCTCCAAAATGAATCTATTGGCTCGTTGGGTAGAAAACTGCCCAGTTTGTTTCTCCGGAATCGTTACACCGAAAAAATATTTGCCACCAGATTTTTCTTAATGGGGTCAATATTAGCAATCCCTCAAGAAATCTAAAAAAAATTTCAACCGATTCAGGTTCTGGGCCAAAATGGGTTAAGGGTCATGGTGCTAACCATACCTTCCAACATGACCCTTTCCAGGATAGTTGCCAGCTGTTGTCCTCCAGGCAACTGGTGTGCTGCGCTGCTTTTTCTGGTGGTCAATGTATAGAAACCTAGCCTTTTTAAGTCTTTGGATGAGCTCACCTTTGATGCTAGTTTTGTCAGAATTTGTGGGGTTTCTGGACTCGGAGCAGTAAACCAGTATTGTATAATGTTGAAAACCAAATGTAAGAAACTAGAAAGTCTGATGGGGTTTCTCCTCACAAGTGGAACAGAACAGTTTATTGTATCTGGAACACATACTGACAAAGATCTGGGGATACACGATACTAAATCACTGACTGCCAGCCTAGTAGACACTGGAAAATATATAATGAAGACATGGACTGTCTCTGTTGTGATGCTTGCCGATAGAGTATCCTACAGCTTGTAGCTGCAACCCAGCAGGCATTGGTGAATCCAGCCAAGACACTTGTGTAGAGGATTTTACACAGCAGCACATATAACAGTGGAGGGCACGGCAATTGAATGAGCACATTGGAGACTGAGGAGAGCCCTCAGCAATGGTGACTGGCGCTGAGGGTAAACACAGCAGCAGATGGAACACACTTGAACTGTGGAACCAAATTCAGAAGGCTACAGTAGAAGTTGTTCTGGCAACAGGCTGTGTCAGAGAGAGACTTCAATAGATTGCTGATAGGCCTCTGATTGCTGATAGGCCAATGGAGTTCTGTGCAGGAACCAGATCCAGGATTGATTGGAAAGCGATCAGCTGACTTGAAGCAAGATGGTTGCACCCATGTCTGGGTGGTGGCGGGCTCCACATGTGAAAACAAACAACTATTGGCAACAACACAGCATGGGACACATCCAGACAACTTGGAAAACAGATGTAAAGCCATGAAGCGACAATGCCGTGTACAGTAATGGGGACCAGTGTGTTACAAGTTTGTGCACCATTTCTGGTTTATATCTCCATTCTACACTTTTGCCTGTGACCTCAACTTTGGGACCCCAGGGTGGAAGGCCGACTTCTTCAGTTTGCACAGATCTGGCAGCAGTCTACAACAGATGCCTGGGTGCAGGAAGCGGTATCTTTAGGTTATGATTTTACCTTCAAGAAGTACCCTCCTCAAAGGTTTTTTGTACCAGCCCGTCTCGGGTAGAGATGAAGGCCAGGGCTTTGCAAGACGCAGTTCAGAAATTGCTTCAGTCAGGAGTAATCATTCCAGTTCCTCCTGCACAATGAGGACAGGGTATTTCTCCTAAGTCCACAGTGATCCCACCATGACGCACCTGATTTCAGGATCTTTTTACTCACTATCCTCTTCCTTCTTGTACAGAAGGGTGTGCACGTGTGTTCTTATTGCCTGATTAGGGCTATCTATGATGCTCCTGCCTTGAGCTTTCGAATACAACTGATTTGCCTGAGCCAGGAGGCGGGGATATATGGACAGTCCCATTGCATGCTGGGAGGTCGGAAAGCTTTAACCGATTTGTGCAAATCCGCTGTCGCTTCATCATATCCCATTGTTATCCTGTGGATTCTGTGGATTTATTACCATAACGTATATTTTTGGTAGCAAAAAGAGAAAAAAACAGCCTTTATTACAGCTGGAATTCAGAGATGAAATTCCTCATGCACTTTTATTGACAGATCAACCGGTTGATAGGGAGGTTGAAAAAGGTGAAAGGCTAAGTACAAGTGTTCAACATTTTCATTTGTAGAATTCCAGATAAGCCTAAATGTTGCAAAGTTTGCCATAGCAATCCTCCATTTATTTGCAAAAAGTGCAATGTGAGTTTGCATCCAAAATGTTTAGAAAAATATGCAGCCCATACATGAGTACTTACCTTACATTTACTACTGATTAATACTGCTAACATACTGTTAATACTCAATACTAACCAATATTGGGGGTAATTCTGAGTTGATCGCAGCAGGAACTTTGTTAGCAGTTGGGCAAAACCATATGCACTGCAGGGGAGGCAGATATAACATGTGCAGAGAGAGTAAGATTTGGGTGTGGTGTGTTCAATCTGCAATCTAAATTGTAGTGTAAAAATAAAGCAGCCAGTATTTACCCTGCACAGAAACAAAATAACTAACCCAAATCTAACTCTCTCTGCACATGTTATATCTGCCTCCCCTGCAGTGCACATGGGTGGTCATTCCGAGTTGTTCGCTCGTTGCCGATTTTCGCTATGCTGCGATTTGTTACAAAATGCGCATGCGCAAGGCACGCAGGGCGCATGCGCTTAGTTATTTAACTAAAAACTTAGTAGATTTGCTGTGGATTCTGCAGCGCTTTTCAGTCGCACTGCTGATCGGTGAATGATTAACAGGAAAGGGGCGTTTCTGGGTGGTAACTGAGCGTTTTCCGGGAGTGTGCTAAAAAACGCAGGCGTGTCAGGGAAAAACGCGGGAGTGTCTGGAGAAACGGGGGAGTGGCTGGCCGAATGCAGGGCGTGTTTGTGACGTCAAACCAGGAACTAAACGGACCAAGCTGATCGCAATCTGTGAGTAGGTCTGGAGCTACTCAGAAACTGCAAGAAAATATTTAGTAGCAATTCTGCTAATCTTTCGTTCGCTATTCTGCTAAGCTAAGATACACTCCCAGAGGGCGGCGGCCTTGCGTGTGCAATGCTGCTAAAAGCAGCTAGCGAGCGAACAACTCGGAATGAGGGCCATGGTTTTGCCCAACTGCTAACAAGGTTCCTGCTGCGATCAACTCAGAATTACCCCCATTGTTGTTGTTATTATTAGGGGTTTATTTGAATAAATTCATGTTTTCTTGTAAAAGTTGTTTTTTCTCCAAAATGAATCTATTGGCTCGTTGGGTAGAAAACTGCCCAGTTTGTTTCTCCGGAATCGTTACACCGAAAAAATATTTGCCACCAGATTTTTCTTAATGGGGTCAAAATTAGCAATCCCTCAAGAAATCTAAAAAAAATTTCAACCGATTCAGGTTCTGGACCAAAATGGGTTAAGGGTCATGGTGCTAACCATACCTTCCAACATGACCCTTTCCAGGACAGTTGCCAGCTGTTGTCCTCCAGGCAACTGGTGTGCTGCGCTGCTTTTTCTGGTGGTCAATGTATAGAAACCTAGCCTTTTTAAGTCTTTGGATGAGCTCACCTTTGATGCTAGTTTTGTCAGAATTTGTGGGGTTTCTGGACTCGGAGCAGTAAACCAGTATTGTATAATGTTGAAAACCAAATGTAAGAAACTAGAAAGTCTGATGGGGTTTCTCCTCACAAGTGGAACAGAACAGTTTATTGTATCTGGAACACATACTGACAAAGATCTGGGGATACACGATACTAAATCACTGACTGCCAGCCTAGTAGACACTGGAAAATATATAATGAAGACATGGACTGTCTCTGTTGTGATGCTTGCCGATAGAGTATCCTACAGCTTGTAGCTGCAACCCAGCAGGCATTGGTGAATCCAGCCAAGACACTTGTGTAGAGGATATTACACAGCAGCACATATAACAGTGGAGGGCACAGCAATTGAATGAGCACATTGGAGACTGAGGAGAGCCCTCAGCAATGGTGACTGGCGCTGAGGGTAAACACAGCAGCAGATGGAACACACTTGAACTGTGGAACCAAATTCAGCAGGCTACAGTAGAAGTTGTTCTGGCAACAGGCTGTGTCAGAGAGAGACTTCAATAGATTGCTGATAGGCCTCTGATTGCTGATAGGCCAATGGAGTTATGTGCAGGAACCAGATCCAGGATTGATTGGAAAGCGATCAGCTGACTTGAAGCAAGATGGTTGCACCCATGTCTGGGTGGTGGCGGGCTCCACATGTGAAAACAAACAACTATTGGCAACAACATAGCATGGGACACATCCAGACAACTTGGAAAACAGATGTAAAGCCATGAAGCGACAATGCCGTGTACAGTAATGGGGACCAGTGTGTTACAAGTTTGTGCACCATTTCTGGTTTATATCTCCATTCTACACTTTTGCCTGTGACCTCAACTTTGTTTGATTCCTAATTCTGCACCTCTGCCTGTGACTGGCCTTGGCCTGTACCCCCGAAGTGCACCTTCACTAGTGATCCTGGCCACGGCTTACCTGACCATTATTCTATATGCTCTTTCTGTACCATACCTTCACTCCCACACTGTCACTCTTGGGGACAGTGAGGGGGCTGAGACCTGTGCATCCCCAGCAGCTAAGCCCATCCCACCTTGCAACAGTTTATGCTAAGATCGGAGGGTCTATTAGACTCTGTTCTCAACTTTGACAGTGCTAACCCGAGTCTGACTGCAACCTATATGAGACTAACAGACTAAACAGCTATGTTGTGGTACTTGCAGTTATACCTGCTCCATGACCAGATATTTGTGCAAGAGAAATTATTGACAGAGACGCTATTAATGCAACACCTGTATGATTTCCTGACACCTCCATGTCTGTGCCCAGCACAGACAGGTCCCAAGAAAAGCCTGTCCCAATTGTTCCCTTCATTGTCACCTCACCAGGTATGACAAGGTTTCCAAGACCAATCTCAATTTTTGGGCCTGATTTAGAGTTGTATGGAAACTCGATTGTTTGCATTAAAATCTGATGTTTGGTGCTCAACATATGTGCAGGTTCTGTACTGCGCATGTGCAGATGTGTGACTGAGAGATCATTCGTAGTCCCCTCTAAGCTGTAGCATGATTGACTTGCTGCAGCCGTTTGGAGAAGAGGACAGAAACAAGGTCATGTCTGCCCCATTTTCTGGGAGCTCCGTGACCAAGGTTTTCCTGTGCAGATTTAGTAGCCACGAAGGCATGAAAAGCCTGCCATCTTGAGTAACCTGAGGGTACTCAGATGGCGGATGTTCCCGCAAGTGATCTGATTTACACAATACGCCTCCTGCAGCATTAGCATAATTTTGCAGTAATGCCTGCTACAAATGTCTGTGTCGCACCCATGTATCGTAGGCTCAAGTGAGTGCTGATCTTGACAAAGGGCCTGATTCTTATTTGTATGCAATGCTGATGTTTTCGCACATGGCTGATGTTTTGCTACTGTGCATGTGTATATATCCTAAGAATCCCTTATTGTGCATGCACAAAGTGCATTTGTATGTGCAATTGTGTACTTAATAGCAAGTACATGAGTAGACCATTGTGATACATTTGCAAATATATTTGGACGCTGGATGGTAATCAAAGGTAAACACAAAAAGAGGCTGTGTTGTGGGTGTGTAATGACATGCTCATGGGCGTACTTGGGCAGGCAGCTGAGTTCTCTCTCGCAGTACCACTGCCACAGTTGCGTATTTGTTGAAAGTCTTTGAGTACTATTTGTGTAACAGGGCTTACGCAAGCCACCAATGTTTGCAGATGTTGTGGTGTCCATGGTCCATCCGTTGGATCTGCACTATACTTAGATAAGTGAAGTGGGCATTTTCACTTTTACACAGGATTTATCAAAGGATGGACAGTGCACAGCTTGTCTCGTGCCTCCCAGCACATCAGCCCCCCCCCCCCCAGTTCCTGTACAGCAGCCTCCATGGGAATACTTTTCTATCTTACTGACTAAAGTTGCTGACCACATCGCTACCCCACCTGTTGCTCCCCCTATGGGTATACCACAACCTGTGCAGCACACTATGGCTCCCCCTATGGGTTTCCAATGACCATTACGGTCTGTTTATCAGACTATGGCAGCCCCACCCGTCCCTCCTCCATGGTTGGACTCATTCTCCAACTCTATACAAAGTTTGGCTGCTTCCTCTCCTGCATTTCACAACATGGTGCAAGGTCAGGACACACTAACTGCACCTACTGCCACCAAGTTTACTATACTTTCCTCGCAGTCTATGCCCCTCTCTGATTCTGAAGAATCATAGTTACTGCTGATCAAGCTGAGGATTCTGATGCAGACTCCCCTCAGGGGACCCAATCCAAATTTTATGTGGCTGCATTAATTAGGGCAGTCAAATTCTACATTTAACTGGAAGACTCTGACCTGACCCCTCCAACTAAGGATCCTCTACGCAAACAGCAAAAAGTAGTGGTAGCTGAGTTTCCACACTCAGATCACTTCTCAGAAGCTAGAAATGAGGCATGGAAAACACCTACTAAGAATTTATGTTTCCTAAAAGACTAAACTACTTTTATCTGTTACCCACAACTGATTGTGTAATGTGGGAAAATCCACCTACAGTGGATGCTCATGTTACACATTTAATTAAAAGTTCCATCCTTCCTATCCTTCTTAAGGAACTACCGGATTGACAACTGGATGTGTGTCTTAAATCTTTGTACTCCCTTACAGGAGCAACAGCCAGACCAGCTACGGCTACAGCCTGGGTGGCTAATGCCATGGAAACTTGGGCCAAATAACCTGGAACAGAGTTTTACGTTTGATCCTACCAAGGAACAATTATCTCTAATGGCTAACATCAGGGATGTGGCCTATTACATTGGTGAAGCGGTTCTGGATACTGTTCTGTTTCCTCTAAAGCTTCAGCTGTTTCCATTACAGCTCGCCGCATTGTATGGCTCCATTCATGGAAGGCAGATTCAAATGCCAAGAAGGCCCTTTGCTTACATGTACCTATAGCACCGTGTCATAAAAAATATCTCTGCTTTGCCGTCCTACATCAGCATTTCCAAATCCAGGCCCTACCCTTCGGACTGTTCACAGCTCCCAGGGTATTCACAAAGCTAATGGCGGTGATGGTGGCTCATCTACGATGGCAGGGAATTCAAATACTTCTTTACTTGGACGACCTCCTTCTTCTGGCGCAGTCTCCGGAGGTGCTGAACCGGCACCTACAGGTGACAATGTCATTTCTACAGAGCCATGGATGGATAATCAACTGGGCCAAATCCTCGCTCATCCCATCTCAGAGGATGCCTCACCTTGGAGCACTACTGGATGCCAAAATATAATGCATATTCCATCCTCAGGACAAGATTGCGGCATTGAAGTTGCGCATCCGCAACCTAATTCACAGTCACCGGGTTACAGTCCATTAGGCAATGCAGACCCTGTGCTCCATGGTGTTAGTCTTCGACATGGTGGATTACGCCCAATTTCACTCCAGGCCTCTACAACGCCTGATTCTCGCCAAATGGAATTGTGTACCACAGCAGATCAGATTTCAGACTATGCACCATCAGCAGCGGTTTCTCAAGGGGAAGAAGCCGCAGTCATCTGCCAGCTCTGTATTAACCTCTGCAGAGCCGGCAGAGAGGAGCTTGGCGCTGAGGATCCCCCTCCCCCCCCCCCCCCGTGCGACTTGTGGAAGCAGCCAGCAGGGAGGAGCTTGGCACTGAAGACTAACCCGCCCGCCCTGTGCGTCTGGGAGCCCTGGCACTAAGGACCCACCCATGTAAAAGGACTGGGAGATCGGCGCTGAGGACCCCCCCATGCGTCTGGGTGCTGAACGCTGAAGACACCCCCCCCCCCGTGCATCTGAAAGCTCTGCGCAGTGGACCCCGAACTGTGCGACTGGGAGCTCTGCACTGAGGACCCCTCCATACGACCGGTTGGAGCAGCTGGTAGAGAGGATCTCATCGCTGAGAACACCCCCCTTAACCACCATGCAACAGGTCAGTGTGAGCAGCTAGCTAGTTGGAGCTCTGCGCTGAGGACCCCCAACAATTAATATAAATGACAGGTGGACAAAGGGCAGATGCCTCGGCTGATTTTTAGTTATGCAAGAAAATTGATTATATATCTTCAATAACCTTTTTCACTAATTACTAGCTAAACACACAGACTAATAATATAATGATGACAATACATTACTGCTAAAGTCAGTCACATTCTGTTTAGGTCATGAAGGTGTTTTTTAGGGACCCGGTTAGCTTTAGGCTACTTGGAGGGAGGGTTAGGGTTAGGCTGCGGGGAAGAGAGCGTTAGGGTTAGGCTGCAGTAAGGGAGAGATAGGGGGTAAGGGGGAGAAGGTTAGCTTCTTTTCCGACCTCTGTCGGGATTCTAAACAGCAGGACACCGCGGTCGGTATTCTGCATGCGCAGAGGAGCCAGCCAGGACAGGGAGACACAGCGTTCAGCACTGAGCTGAAGAGCTGTTTGCTCGGGGGACATCGCCGGAGGGGAGAGCGAAACAGACAAGATGTTAGTACATCTTGTCGAAGTCCCTTCCTAATTCGCCTCAGTAATGAGGCGAAGCAGGAAGTGTTATAGTGGCAAGATGCATGCTGCTATAATACATTTACCCCTATATCTCTATCTGTAGGGGGGGGCACTAACATTTATCTTGCCTCTGGGCGACTGGGACAAACTTACGCCACTGCCACAGACGCCAGCCTCTGGGGGTGGGGAGCTGTCACGGGGAGTCATTCCTTTAAGGTACGCTGGTCTCTGACGGAAAGGGATCTCCCGATCAACATCCTGGAACTTTTGGCAGTGTACTGGGCCCTTCAAAGGGCTCAAGACCTTCTATAGTGTTTCCCGGTACAATTCCAGTCAGACAAAACCACTGCAGTGGCTTATATAAGGGAGGCACTCGCAGTGCTTCAGCGATAATGGAAGTAGCTTGGATTCTCACCTGGGCAGAACTTCATCTTCCGGCCAGCTCCGCAATATTCATTCCGGGAGTCCTCAACTGGGAAGCAGATGTTCTTAGTCGACAGGATGTCCACTCTGGGGAGTGGTCTCTACACCCAGATGTCTTTCAGATTCTGGTGCACAAATAGGCTCTTCCAGATGTGGATCCCATGGCTTCCAGACACAACCGCAATGTTCCAGTGTACAGGGTCAGGACAAGAGATCTGGCGGCGAGCTTTGTGGACGCACTCACAGTCTCATGGACCTTTCGTCTGGCTTATCTCTTCCCTCCAGAGTCTCTCCTTGCCCGAGTACTACGAAAATTGAAGGAGGACAGCGGCACGCTCATACCGGTGGCTTTAGCATAGCCCAGACACCATTAATTCACAGATTTGCAAGATCTCTCCATAGACTAGCCTTTCTTCCGCCTCTTAGTCCAGACCTCCCCTCTCAGGGACCCTGCCTCCAACCGGACCTGCCTCATCTGTCTTTGACGGCGTGGCTCTTGAGACATCCCTCCTAAGGAATAAAGGCTTCTCCAGTGCAGCGGTTCAAACTATGCTTCAGGGTCGGAAAACGGCCTCAGCCTGCATATATTACAGGATCTGGCACTCCTACTTTCAGTGGTGTGCTCATCGTAACTACAATCCTAAAGTTCTCAGGATCCCTAGTCTGTTAGCCTTTTTACAGGCGGGCCTAGCCATGGGTCTTCACCTAGCTTCTCTGAAGGGTCCGGGTCTCAGCCTTGTCCATCTGGTTCCAGACGATACTGGCTCCCTTGCCAGATGTGCATACCATCCTTCAGGGGGTACTTTGGATACAGCCTTCATTTGGCCCTCCGGGTTGCTCCATGAGATTTGTCCTTGGTTCTTCAGTCATTACAAAAGATCTTCCTTTTGAACCATTGGAAAAGGTGGACCTCAAATGGTTAATCAAGAAGACTCTCTTCCTACTGGCCATCACTTCAGCCCGAAGAGTCTCTGACTTGGCAGCTCACTCATGCCGCTCTCCCTTTTTCGTATTTCACCAGGACCTGGCAGTCCTTCAGACTAAACATGGACTTAAGGTAGTGTCTAAATTCCATATCAATAAAGTCAATGTGGTACCAGCCTTCCAGGAGCCAGGTCTTTCACAAGAGTAAGCCTCATTGGATGTGGTCCATGCTCTCAGGATCTACGTGGACTGTACTAGTTCTATTATGAAAGCGGATTTCGTATTCATCCTCTATGGATTCCACAAGCGGGACTGGCCAGTCACTAAACAAACATTGGCATGTTGGCTCCGTATGACCATTTTACAGGCTTACATGCAGGCTGATCTTCCTGTGCCAAGTACAGTCTCTGCTCACTCTACTCGCTCTGTGGGTCCTTCATGGGCAGCCGCCATGGTGCGTCTGCTGAACAACTCTGCAAAGCTGCTACATGGTCTACTGCCCATATATGGTTATATGCCTTTGATGTGTTTTCCTCTCAAGATGCAACCTTTGGCCGCAATGTCCTCCTTTCAGCTTAGGAGCGTACCCTCCCTATTACAACTGCTTTGGGACATCCCAAGGTTAACCCTGTGGAGACCATGGACCGCAAAGAAGAAAATAAATAGTTATTGTAAAACTTCAAAGACCTAGCGCTGTGATTTATACAAATGTATTTAAGCTGCTCTCTAAGGGGCTATTGGTATACACGCCCCTAATATAAAACACAATAAAAGAAAGCCAAGAGAGCGCTAATTCACATTTGATGTGGATTTTTATTTATATTAAATGAATAAATAGCAATGTTTAAAACAATTATACTTAATGCCGGCCGGCAAAAAACACTTTCACCACATAAAATGCAATATCTCTAAAACAGGATAACTCCTTTAAACAAAGAATTTGCATGAATCTATAATTGTAGCTGCCTCTGTTCTAATAAGTGAATGCTTCACAATTTGTTCATGAACTGTGGGTATAATTAATTAAACATGGATCCAATATTACCCACAAAGTTTGTGCAAAGTCTCTCCAAGGCAATAAAGGCTGTATTAAGTAGCTTTTTAGACTCTTGCTACAATATATCAGTCCACGTATCAGAATACAAAGAAATGATGACGGTATTCTTGGATATACTCATGAAAGCAATGAGTCACTTATGAGTTGGCATTCAAATGAGCTATAGTAATTGTTAACAATTGTTTTGAATGGTAACTATTTGTTCTTAGGTAAATATATTGGTATGCCCATTTTTTTCAGCTGATATTGAAGTCAGTGCATCCGTGGCATACACTGAACAATATAGAATGGTCGTTTGTATAACATGCAAATGTCTCTGAAATGATCACAGTGCGTGTGATAGTGCTCCCGGTTAACCCACCGATCACCTGTTAGAAGCGGAACTTGGTTTTCTCATTTGACCACGGCAAAGATAGTTCGTCCTCCCGGCCTTTGATTGTACTTGCTTGTACTTACAGCCTTATCCGGAGTCCATGAATATGAGCTGGTTGAAAAGTTCACTTCTCAGGTGTCGGTTCACACCGATCGGCTGGTGTGGATTCCTCCGCTGTAGTTTGCAGGCAATGAACGACAGACGCGTTTCTCCGCCTACTCCTCAGTATCGGCGGCTTCCTCAGTGTCATATCCTCTACTCCTTTAGGATATGGAGGATATGACACTGAGGAAGCCGCCGATACTGAGGAGTAGGCGGAGAAACGCGTCTGTCGTTCATTGCCTGCAAACTACAGCGGAGGAATCCACACCAGCCGATCGGTGTGAACCGACACCTGAGAAGTGAACTTTTCAACCAGCTCATATTCACGGACTCCGGATAAGGCTGTAAGTACAAGCAAGTACAATCAAAGGCCGGGAGGACGAACTATCTTTGCCGTGGCCAAATGAGAAAACCAAGTTCCGCTTCTAACAGGTGATCGGTGGGTTAACCGGGAGCACTATCACACGCACTGTGATCATTTCAGAGACATTTGCATGTTATACAAACGACCATTCTATATTGTTCAGTGTATGCCACGGATGCACTGACTTCAATATCAGCTGAAAAAAATGGGCATAACAATATATTTACCTAAGAACAAATAGTTACCATTCAAAACAATTGTTAACAATTACTATAGCTCATTTGAATGCCAACTCATAAGTGACTCATTGCTTTCATGAGTATATCCAAGAATACCGTCATCATTTCTTTGTATTCTGATACGTGGACTGATATATTGTAGCAAGAGTCTAAAAAGCTACTTAATACAGCCTTTATTGCCTTGGAGAGACTTTGCACAAACTTTGTGGGTAATATTGGATCCATGTTTAATTAATTATACCCACAGTTCATGAACAAATTGTGAAGCATTCACTTATTAGAACAGAGGCAGCTACAATTATAGATTCATGCAAATTCTTTGTTTAAAGGAGTTATCCTGTTTTAGAGATATTGCATTTTATGTGGTGAAAGTGTTTTTTGCCGGCCGGCATTAAGTATAATTGTTTTAAACATTGCTATTTATTCATTTAATATAAATAAAAATCCACATCAAATGTGAATTAGCGCTCTCTTGGCTTTCTTTTATTGTATTGTAAAACTTAACTCTTTTTTCAAAACGGCTTTCCTGTTTTTGGCCTCTACTCCACAGGTCCGGACTTCCACCTTTCGGTCCTTTTGTCCACAAGGTAAAGCTAAAGGTCAGTACTTCACCAAGACAAACAACTTCTGCAAAAACCACCAAACACCAACCAAAGCAGGCCAACTACCAAGACTGATGACAAGCCCTCAGCCTGATGGGGCAGGCCTCCCCTTGTGGTACCCCAGAGTGGGAGGCCGACTTCTTCAGTTTGCATACTCCTGGCGTCAGACTACCACAGACGCCTGGGTGCAAGAAGTGGTCTCAACAATTCTTTTGGACAAGCCCCCCCTTGGACCCATGCAAGGCTCTGGCCCTCTAGAAGTTAATTCAGTCCCTCCTGCAATCAGGAGTGATAGTGCCAGTCCCTTGGTCACAGCGCAGAACAAGTTTTTACTCTGCCCTGTTCCAGAACCCAATGGGTCTCATCGACTTATCCTCAACCCCAAGTCTCTCAACAAGTTTGTCAGGGTACTCGTATGGAAATACACCGCTCCATTGTCCTGGCTATGGCACCTGGGGATATTATGGTGTCCCTGGACAGGGTAGTCTTCAGTTTGCTGGCTGTCAGGATCCCAGTGCACAGTATACCGGCTCCGGAATCCCGACACCTTTTCTCCCTCTTGGGGGTCCACGACCCCCCTGGAGGGAGAATAAATAGCCACCGTGCCCGCAGCGTGGCGAGCACAGTGAGCCCACAAGGGGCTCATTTGCGCTCACCCAGCTGTCGGCATGCCGGCGGTCGTGGATTCTGGCGCAGGTATGCTGGCTGCCAGGAGCCCGGCCGCCGGTATACCATACTACACCCCCCTGGACATCCAGCTTGCCTATCTGCATGTCCCTATCATCAGCGAGTCCTGCAGTTTGCTATTCTTCAACAACATTACCAATTTTGGACATTGCACTTTGGTCTCTCTACTGCTCCAAGGGTCTTTACCAAACTTATGGCCATTATGGCGGCGCAGCTACATCATCAGGGTGTCAGAATACTCCCTTACCTGGATGACCTGCTCCTTCTTGCACACTCTCCAGAAGATCTAAGCCACCATCTCCAGCTGACTATTGCCTTCCTACAGCAACACAGCTGGCTAATCAACTGGAAAAAGTCACCCCTCACTCCTTCACAATGGATGCAACATCTGGGAGCTCTCCTGCAGTCTCAAGTCCAGAGGCTGTTCCTACCAGCAGACAAAATTTCTGCATTACAATGAGTGTGCAAGTTACTGAACAGCCGCAGAGAGTCAATCCACTCAGCCATGCAAGTCCTGGGATCCATGGCCTCCACCTGTGACATGGTGGAGTCGCCCAGTTCCACTCCAGGCCCCTGCAGCACTTTATCCTGTCCAGATGGTATGGACTGATGAGGTCCCAGATGATGGTCCTTTCTCCGTAAGTCTGACTCTCTCTCACTGGGTGGATCAAGACGGCTCACTTGGGCAAGGGAGGACCCTTCTGGATTCCAGATTGGGCACTACTGATCACGGATGCCTGTCTCCGTGGATGGGGTGCAGTGACAGGACAACACTCATTTCAGGGCTATTGGACTCCTTCAAAAAGTTGCTTACCCATTAACGTTCTTGAGCCTCGAGCTGTCTACAGAGCCCTCACTCTAGCACAGGACCTGTTACAAGGCAGACTGGTCCGGCTCCTGTCCGACAACGCCACTGCAGTGGCCTCCCTCAACCATCAGGGGGCACTTACAGCTGATTTTGGCAATGCAGGAAGGGGCTCATTCTCTGATGGGCCGAACCGCATCTTCCGCCCATCTTGGCGGTGTTCCTCCCAGGGGTCCTCAACTAGGAGGCAGACTTACTCAGCCACCACAACGTCCACTTGAGTGATGTCTATACCCAGAGGTCTTCCAGCTTCAGCTTCTGGTGGACAAATGGGGCCAGACGGATGTGGACCTCATGGTTTCTTGACAGATCCACAAGGTTCCCGTGTATGGATCAATGACAAGAGATCTGCCGCCCTCTTTATATGTCTCACTGTCTGCTTGTAGTTGTGCAGCATGGTTACTCCTGTCCTGCTACACCGCTCTCTGTGCCCGCTGCAGCAGCACCTCTTTCTGCCCCAGCTGCTGCAACACCCCTCTCTGGCCTGGCTGTTGCAGCACCCATCACTACCTCAGATGCTACATCACCTCTCTCTGGGGAAGATGTACAAAGCCTCGAAAAGTGGTAAATTTCACGGTGATAAAGTACCAGCCAACAAGCTCCTACCTGTCATTTTTCAAACCCAGCCTGTGACATAGCAGTTAGGAGCTGATTGGCTGGTACTCAATCACTGTGAAATATATCACTTTTCAAGGCTTAGTACATCTCCCCCTCTGTGCCAGCAACTGCTGCAGCACCTTTCTCTGCATTAGAAACTGCAGAGTAACATCTATATGCACCTCTGCTGTGGCATAACGTGTTATAAATGACTCTACTGTAGTGTAAAGTGTTTAAACGGCTCTACTGTGGCATAACATGTACAGTATAAGCAGCTCTACTGTGTTGTGTAACGTGTATAAGGGGCTCTTCTGTGTGGCGTAACGTGTATAAGGGGTACTACTGTGTGTTGTAATATGAATAACGGATACTACTGTGGTGTAATGTGAACAACAGACAATACTGTGCGTAGTAATCTGAATTGGTACTATACTGTGGCCATGCCCTTCCCACGAAGCCACACCCCTATAATTTTGTTGCACGCCTTTGGCGGGGCACTGTCCCTATTTTATACATGGCAAGCGCCCAAAGGAAACTTTCGCCCTGAGATCCAGAAGGTCTAGAACCAACCCTGATTTTTAAATATTTTTTTTCTTTTCAAATGTAACATGCACCTAATTCAGTACAGGAGAGGGGGCGCTGAAATATACCCTTGCTCCAGGCACCATTGCACCTAGCTACTCCTCTGGTCTTTGGAACATATATACCCTGCAGACTATCAGTGGGCGAAATGCTGCACCCTTGTCCTTGTAATCTTATCTACAGGTGTAGCTATGTTCATCTTACTGCAGTGCGGCATGTTGCATCACGACATGCTGCATGGCTTGCCAGGCTGCGACTATATCCAGCTCGCGATCGCTCCATTAATTTAGGAATTAATGGAGTTACTGCCGGCTGCGAATAGTTGCAGCCTGGCACGCCATGCAGCAGGCCGTGTTGCAGCATGCTGCATCGCAGCAAAGATAAGCATGGCTACATCTGTATGTAAAGCTTTTTTTATTACATTACTTGAAGTGCGCTGGCCATGTGTCATGAGAGTCATGTCCTGCCTTTTAATTGAACCAATTTTGTGCAGCAATGCATTTGGAAGTACAATCCAAGCAATGTAATACACTTAAAGGTTACCACTTATGAGAACAATATAGCTGATGACTCATATTGTTAAATGCGGAGAATGAAGCAAACGCGATAGATGTCACCCAACTAGCTCATTGTTGTGTGAACAGTGAACAGACAATGCAGTACTTCTGAGTTGGATAAGCTGGAGGTTGTTATCTCTGGCCAACTAGACATACAGTACTGTGCAAAAGTTTTAGGCAGGTGTGGAAAAAATGCTGCAAAGTAAGAATGCTTTCAAAAATAGAAGTGTCAATAGTTTATTATTATCAATTAACAAAATGCAAAGTAAATGAACAGAAGCAGGGGCGGATTGGTAAGCCGTGTTCCCAGGACGGTTTGCTGGTGGGCAGAGTTCCATCCTTCCCGTGGTGGCCGAGCTTCCCCCCCCCATCCCCGATGCTGAGCCGATTCATCTATTAGAACAACTGCTGCCGCAGGCAGTCCAGGCTGGAGCCGTGGCTATGAAGTTGCTGGGGGCCAGGCATCACACAAATCCAGGGCGGCGACCTCTCACTGCAATGGCTGCGGCTGGGTTATTTTCATAGTGGACAGCACATAACGGGGACTAGCACAACCTACCATGGAACCGGAACTGCGGTGGAGTGCAGACTTGGTGGCTGTGTACCTTAGCTGTGTTACGAACTGAGTGCCCGGAACTTGGGAGTATGGGTGGCAACTGGGGAGTTCCTGGTTCTGACATGTGAGCTGCAGCAGGGAAAGGGAAATGGCTGCAACACCGACTCTACCCCTAACTCTGTTATTTCCCCCAGTAGTTGGTTGGCGCCTGCAGAGCTAGTCTTCTCCTTTAGCAGCCACGTTTGAATGTGCGTATTAGGTCCGCCCAGACTCCGATGCCCTCAAGTCTTACGAGGTAACAAGGCACCAACCGAGACTGAGAGAAAATAAGGGGAAAACTAGCTAAGACTAACTAGAATACCAATAGGAGAGAATACAGACAGGTCAATGAACAGATTATATGCGGCGCGGCATACAATTTTTCATATACAGCGTACCCAGACTCACACTTGATGGTGCAGGATAAATCCTATAAAGGTATCTTTAGTTGCTCTTCCTTTTCCATAGACATAAACCGTTGAATGGATCTCATATGACCTCAGTATGGTATGAAAAAGAACAAGAAAAAAGAAAGAAAAAAGAAAAAACCCAATGTGTAGTATGTAAGACGTCCATGTTTCGTTTAAGTTTAACCTCGTAAGAAGGGGTGATATAACAGACACACCAAAAAATCCTTGAAATATATGGTTCCACAAAGATAGCATACCCCAACTCACACTCGATAATATAAGGTGAATCCTATAAAGGTATCTTTCGGTGGACCCTTCTCCCCAATGTAAAAGGAAACAACTCGTGGTGAATGTTTCAAGATGTCTTTACAGAGGTATAGTAATTGCCGTGTATAGCGTACCCCAACTCACACTGAGTGATATATGGTGAATCCTATAAAGGTATCTTTTGGTCAGCCCTTCTTCCCGATGTGAACGGAAACAGCACACGTGGTGAAGAAAATCAAGGTATCTTTACAGAGGTATAGTGGTCTCCATATATAGCGTACCCTGACTCACATATATGAGTGAGATGATGTTCCCATAAAGGTATCTTTATACTGCATGTCACAAGCTTCAAATCCGCACCACAATTTTTCTTAAAGACGGAATTTTATTCGGCTGTACAAAACTTTCCATCAACTCCGCCGCGGAGTGTACAAAAATACAAAAAATTAAAAAAATTAAAAATAAAAATTGACTCAACTCCTGAGATTATCGGTCTCCCGGGAGGGTCCACCAATGTCTTGTGGACTGGGTCATCAGATAGAATAAATTTGGCCTCTTTACTGCTGATAGTTCCAATATGTTCAAATATGAACATAATGGAACTATCAGCAGTAAAGAGGCCAAATGTATTCTATCTGATGACCCAGTAACTCCGGTAATATACATACTCCCTAAGGTCCACAAGACATTGGTGGACCCTCCCGGGAGACCGATAATCTCAGGAGTTGAGTCAATAACCGCGAATTTATCGCAGTTTATAGACTTTATATTACAACCCCTGGTACTTACCAATAAGTCTCATCTTAAAGACACGAAGGATTTCCTTACTACATTAGAAACCATTGAGTGGAGGGAAGGCGATTGGCTTGTGACGGCCGACGTCGGCTAACTCTACACCATTATAGATCACAAATATGGTTTGGAAGCTATCTCTTTTTTCCTAAATCAGTCCACATTATCTGGAAATGTGAAAAACCTTGTCCTAGAGGGCATACATTTCATTTTAAATATTTTTTTTCTCTTTAAGGACCAGGAGTTACGCTAACCTCTTCATGGGGCTGTGGGAGACCAAAACCATCTGGTCCATCGGTGTGCTCGGGGTGAACTTGGTGTCCTATACACGCTACATAGACGACATTTTCTTTGTATGGAGAGGGGATGAGATTACATTGAGGGATTTTTGTACATCCCTCAATTCGAATGACAGAAATATCAAACTCACCTTTGATATGAGCCAAAAAAACATCAACTTTTTAGACATCACAGTCTATATTGAAGAACAACAAATCCATACAAAAACCTTTGCCAAGCCAACTGATTGTGGTACATATATTGCAGCAACTAGCTGTCACCACGAGAATTGGCTTAATTCTATTCCTGTCAGTCAATTAAAAAGACTTAAGAGAAATTGCAGCAGTGAAGCGACTTTTCAGTGCCAAGCTTTCGATCTAGTTCAAAAAATTGAAACTTGTGGGTACAGTAAAGAAAAAATTAAAGAGGCTACAGAAAAGACAAATAGGGTAGAAAGAAAAGACCTTCTAGCAAATAGGACAAATCAAGCTGTGAAGAATGAGAAGTATGAATGGGCCTTTATTACAGAATTTAATTCTCAATATAGGTCTATAGAACATGTTTTCAAAAAAACATTGGAATCTTATAAAAAAAGGACCCTATAATTGGTTCTCTCATACCAGAAAAACCGGTTCACATCTATCGGGGAGCCCCCAATCTGAAAAATAAACTAGTGGCTAGTGCACTTCCTACTTCTCTGTCCACAATGAAAACCATGTCAAAAGGTTTCTTCAGATGTGGAGTTTGTATTGGCTGTAAAAATATTAAGAGTGAGGGCACTAGTAAAATCACGAGTATCTCTATCAATAATACTACCATTGATATTAAAGAGTTTATAACGTGCGACACCAAGAATGTGGTGTACGCCATCTGGTGTAAATGTAATTTGTTCTACATTGGAAGAACATCTCGTTCCCTTAAAATCAGAATAGGAGAGCATATCCGAAATATAAAGAAAGGAATTGATACACATTCACTGTCTCTACACTTCAAGAATGTGCATGATTGCTCGGTTTCTGGGATTACAGGTTTTTTCGGTATCAGACATGTCAAAGCGTCATTAAGAAATACAAATATAGCATGTGCTTTGGCTAAGACCGAAATGAGTTGCATCTATAATTATAACACCTTGGACTCACATGGTCTCAATTGTGACTTCGAACTAAAGTGGTTCTTGTAACTCTTGAAGTCTGTCGGCTATATCTAATTGAAATCTGATTTGCATACAAATAATGTGGAGGATCATCTTGTTTATATACAAAACACTTCTGTGTTATAACAACTATCAGTATTAACAACACCATTTGGGTTCTATTACATATGTATATATTGTACATGTTCCATGTTTTATTTGCATAGTTTATACTGACAGTGTCTTGTTCATTCTCAGTAACTACAGTTCCCATAATTCTATTATCAATGCCTCAGCTCCGCCGATCATGTGACCCGTTACTTCTTGGAACCGGGTGGATAGGACTACAAATCTCGGATGGTTAGGACTACATTTCCCGGCAATCAGCGCAAACCAAGCGCCTGAACTACAGAACACACAGGAAACTACATTTCCCAGCATCCCCGAGTGACCGGAACTTCCGGTCAGCGCGATCTGACGGAACGGAGGCGGACTTTGTTTATATATATATATCATTTCTCTGTGTTTGGGAAAAAAATACATTAATGCAGTTAGGTCCTGCTTTATTTTGCTAGGTCCTTTATGTTGAGTAACAATAGATAATGTTTTGCACATTGCCTGTCTATTCATATTTAATTGAATGATGTCACTTCCTGTACACCATGATTGGCTACCTGTATCATAAAAATCTCACCCCAGCACACTCCAGTTCATCTTGATAAAGGTCTCTACGACCGAAACGCGTTGATTGAATATACTTCTGGGAGTGTGAGTAGCTATCTTTTTTTAACTTGGATTAATTCCTGACCTGTTTTTATGTTTTGATTTTTATACTGCATATTGGACTCCTTTTGGGGCTAATAATTTTTTTTTTGTATTTTTATACACTCCGCGGCGGAGTTGATGGAAAGTGTTGTATAGCCGAATAAAATTCAGTTTTTAAGAAAAATTGTGGTGCGGATTTGAAGCTTGTGACACGCAGTATAAAGATACCTTTATGGGAACATCATCTCACTCATATATGTGAGTCAGGGTACGCTATATATGGAGACCACTATACCTCTGTAAAGATACCTTGATTTTCTTCACCACGTGTGCTGTTTCCGTTCACATCGGGAAGAAGGGCTGACCAAAAGATACCTTTATAGGATTCACCATATATCACTCAATGTGAGTTGGGGTACGCTATACACGGCAATTACTATACCTCTGTAAAGACATCTTGAAACATTCACCACGTGTTGTTTCCTTTTACATTGGGGAGAAGGGTCCACCGAAAGATACCTTTTATAGGATTCACCTTATATTATCGAGTGTGAGTTGGGGTACGCTATCTTTGTGGAACCATATATTTCAAGGATTCTGGTGTGTCTGTTATATCACCCCTTCTTACGAGGTTAAACTTAAACGAAACGTGGATGTCTTACATACTACACATTGGGTTTTTTCTTTCTTTTTTTCTTGTTCTTTTTCATACCATACTGAGGTCATATGAGATCCATTCAACGGTTTATGTCTATGGAAAAGGAAGAGCAACTAAAGATACCTTTACAGGATTTATCCTGCACCATCAAGTGTGAGTCTGGGTACGCTGTATATGAAAAATTGTATGCCTCAAAGATACCTTGATGTGTCCTGTACACCATTCTCTTTTGTGAGTTTTGGGGTACACTCCACATTCAAATAGCCATTCATCCACATTCTGCACCATCCATCTTGAGGGTTTTCTCTTTGAATGTGTTAGGATACCATATAAAAGACACCTTGATATGTTTATATCCGTTTATGAATGAGTGAGTGGGGGTACGCCAGACTTGGATCTACACGTATTTTGATATCTTGAGACTGAAACAAATTTTTGTGTGAAATACTACACATTGGTTTTTGTGTTCTTTATTTTCATATTTCTTATTGGGACACTCACATTGAACATCATTCATTTGAGGAATCTGAGAAAGAAGTATTCGACCCTACGTTTTCAAAACAGGGACGTATATGTTTTTTCACTGAATATATGAGTGATTGTAAATGCATAAGATGTAATAAACAACTAAATAAACCTTGGGAGCAACAATGCTCTAAGATGTTAGAATACAGAAATATAAGCCAGACAGTGTCTGTGTGGAAACACCACACACTGCTTAGCAAAAACCTGAATACAAACCTGGCTGGATCTGGTCAGGTAATCAATCTGGCAAGGTCTCCGGGTCACGGGTTCAACACAGGCAGACAGGATCTAACAGGTAGTTTTACAGCACTGAATGCACAGGTAAAAGATTCCACCATAGAACAAGACCTGGACACGCGTACAGACAGGAACATGTATCTATCACTGGTTTCAGGTGAAAGGCAGACTGGGTAATAAAGGAAGCACACCCCAATCAGGATGGCTGGAAACCAGACACAAGGTAATGGCCTAATTAACTGACAGGTGAGACAGCACAGGCCACACATACAAGAGATAGGCTGCAGTTACACAGACTCACCAAAGGTGGCCCGCAACAGTACTATAACAAGTACATGAGAAAACCTGGCATGCAAACAGAAATATAACATAAAATACATAAACAGAATGCAAACAGGAATGAGCCACAGCAGTGGCTCATACAAGCAGTTGATCACGGATACCAGAGCCAGGCAGCAGGACTTGGTAAGCGGGAGCTTTGCTGCTGGGAGGCAGCCCCTGGCCTGTGATCAACTCTATTACTCACTACCCTGGCTGCAGCCCACATGAGAGAACTCTCTCCAACCCCACACTCACACACTGACACACAGTCCCCTATACACACACGAAGCACCTCACACACTGACACACAGTCCCCTATACACACACACAGCACCTCACATGCTAACACACAGTCCCATGTACCCAGCACCACATACACTTACACACAGCCCCCTGTACCCAGCCCCTCATACACTAACACACAGATCCCTGTATCCAGCACCTCACACACCAACACACAGCCTCCTGCACCCAGACCCTCACCAGCACCTCACACACTGCCCCTTGTACCCAGCACCTCACACACTAACAGACCCCTGTATCCAGCACCTCACACACCGACACACAGCCCCTGTATCCAGCACCTCACACACTAACACACAGACCCCTGTATCCAGCACCTATAACACTGACACACAGCCCCCTGTACACACAGCACATACACTGCCAGTATTGCTGTTGGGTATTCCTAGTGGGTTACAGGCTGTTGTCTAATCAGATGCAGTTGTAACATAGGGGGTCATTCCGAGTTCATCACTCGCTAGCTGTTTTTTGCAGCGGTGTGAACGCATAGTCGCCGCCCACAGGGGAGTGTATTTTAGCTTTGCAAGTGTACGATCGCATGTGCAGCCGAGCTCTGCAGAATAGTTTTGTGCAGTTTCTGAGTAGCTCTGAACTTACTCAGCCCTTGCTATCACTTCAACCGGTCAGGTCCCGGAATTGACGTCAGACACCCACCCTGCAAACGCTTGGACACGCCTGCGTTTTTCCAACCGCCCCCTGAAAACAGTCAGTTGACACCCATAAATGCCTTCTTCCTGTCAATCTTCTTGCAATCGGCTGTGCGAATGGATTCTTTGTTAAATCCATCGCCCAGCAACGATCCGCTTTGTACCTGTACAACATGCCTGCACATTGCGGTGTATATGCATGCGCAGTAGTGACCTGATCGCTGCACTGCTGAAAACTGCAGCGTGCGATCAGGTCGGAATGACCCCCATAGTATGGGCATGCTCATAGTGATTACGTATAGATACACTGAATTGCTCACATTGGAGACCATACTCAGACTTATTATCTGTACCCAGCAAGGGGCTGGTAAAAGTGTCAGTGGCGTGATTGATAGTGGCATCTAATGATGCACAAAGCATGATTGCAGCATCTGTACACACTGACAGTGGGCGTCTCAGTCCTTGTTCATGCATACGCATGGATGTACACCATGGGGCTGCATTAGCAGAAAGTATCAGATACAATTTCTGTAAAAGAGCCAACAAGGAAGGCTGCAACTGCATCCAACAGTATCAGGCCCTATGAGGAGCAAGTTTCCTGCCCCACGTGGCAGACTCCACCCACTCAATAGACTCCGCCTCCATTAGGGCTGCATTTAGAAATTTCCCAGGCTGGATTTCTATCCTAATCCGCCCCTGAACAGAGGAGAACTCTAAATCAAATAATATGTGGTGTGACCACCCTTTGTCTTCAAAACAGCATCAGTTCTTCTAGGTACAATTGCACACAGTTTTTGAAGGAACTTGGCAGGGAGGTTGTTCCAAACATCTTGGAGAACTAACCACAGATCTTCTGTGGATGTAGGCTTGCTCGAATCCTTCTATCTCTTCATGTAATCCCACATAGACTTTATAATGTTGAGATAAGGGCTCTGCCTCCCTAAGGATACTGCATGATGGATAAGTACCTGAGTCCAGAGCTCAACTGTGGAACAGGAGTGCTTGGCAATTAAATGAGCAGTAGAATTGCTGAAATACTATTTGTTGGGACGAGAATTTTGGCTAATAACAGACCATGCACCGTTACAATGGATGCACATGAACAAAAAAGTGAATGCTCGTGTGACCCTTTGGTTTTTGATCTTACAGCCATTTAATTTTGACGTGCAGCATCATCCTGGGAAACAGCACCTAAATGCAGATGCCCTTTCCAGGAGGTTTTGTGGGTCCCAATCTTTCTCACCATCTTGTGGTGAAGCTTGGGGAGGAGGAGGAAGAGGGTGAAGGGGAACTCTGGAGGCAGGTGGAGGGGTGTGTTCCCAGGCAAATGACACAATTAGATGTTGGCAAGAGAGGTAGGTCACCTGAAAATTCTTAGCGATAAGGACGAAGAGAAGAGAAAAAAAGACATAAAGAGAGCTTCGAATCCCTGGGACCGAAGACAAAAATAATAGGGGGTACAACAAAACCTCTCCCTGAAACACACAATGCCTCCTAATGGAGTGATTTATAGTGGTCTGATTCCTTATATGACAGCCATGGGTACCAAACAGCGGAGAAGGCCTTATTTTTTTTTATAGCTAAAGAGGAAATAAGGTCATCCATAACCATATAGTGCTCTATGCACACACACCATTCAGACATAGTAGGGACAACACTAGATTTCCAGTGAACTGGTATAACTACTTTTGAAGTACTAAGGATATGGCAGAGCAATGTCTTTTTATATAAGGATTGAGGTCTTCGCAAGAGATTCAGCAACCAAAAACTAGGGCAGAAAGGTAAGTCCTCCTGCATAATGAAAGAGGCCGTTTCTACTACCTCCCGCCAGTAAGGTACAAGGAGAGGACAGTCCAACCAGATATGCAACGGAATTCCCACAGCCGCCATGAATCTCCAGCAAGTGTTTGGGACCCCAGGGTACATTTTAGCCAGCAGATTAGGACAACGATACCACCTGGAGAACACCTTGTAGTGCGTTTCCACCACTGACACATTAGAAGAGGAAGCAAATGTATTGCTAAATATTTCCAACAAATCATCCTCTCCTACCAAACCATTTAAGTCCCTCTCCCAATCCCCCAAAAATTTGGGTCTAGCAGTAAAAGCCCGATCAATTAATAGTTTATAGATGGCAGAAAGAGCATGACAAGGATAAGACTGGGAGAGGCACAAGTTCTCAAAGGGAGTGGTTGATCGCCTATGAGTGGCAGTCGAGTCCCAGTTGGATTGGACTATCGGAAAACCGTGGTTTGTGACCTGCCAGATATTATCGCTGAAGGGCAAGAAACCATGCGCGAGGTATAGCAATAGGCAAGGTCTGGAGAAAGTAAAGCACTCTAAGTAAGACATCCATTTTAATGACTCCGATCCGCCCCACACAAGAAATCCTCCTGGCACCCCAGGCAGAGAGGTCAGATTGAAGCTTGGTTAACAGTGGAAGAAAATTAGAGGAAAATATTTGAGAAATATCTCTATTCAATGTAACTCCAAAATATTGAATCTGTGTGGGATGCCATGAGAAAGAAGAAATGGATTGGAGCACCCGTAAACTAGTCTGATCCAGCGTGAGATTCAGAGCCACAGATTTGGATAAATGAACCCTAAAGTTAGAAAGGGCTTCAAAATGTCTAAACTCCGAGAGGAGGCTGGGAATCGAAGTTAAGGGATTAGACACAATAGCTAATAAATCATTAACTAATAGTGCAAGCTTGTATTCGCTACCGCCTACCAGCATCCCCTGTACACTAATATTTTGTTGAATGGCCCTCACCAGGGCCTCCATACAGAGAACAAATATCAATGGCGACAAGGGGCATTCGAAATGTGGATCTGGTCTGAAAGTTCCCCATTGATACACACATGAGCCTACAGGTAACCATAAAGACCACGGATTCTCTGAAGACCCACTTGTCCCAGGCCCAGATGTTCCAGTACTCCCATGAGAAAATCCCAACCCTGTCAAATGCCTTCTCCGCATCTGTGGAGAGTAGGATAGTCTGAGATTTACGCCCCGAGGCTAAGTGTATTAGATCCAAAACTTTAGTAGTGTTATCCCTGGCCTCACGACCAGAGACAAACCCCACCTGGTCTGTATGAATTAAGGGGGTAATTCAGAGTTGATCGCAGCAGCAAATTTGTTAGCAGATGGGGAAAACCATGTGCACTGCAGGTGGAGCAAATGTAACATGCAGAGAGAGTTAGATTTGGGTGGGTTATATTGTTTCTGTGCAGGGTAAATACTGGCTGCTTTATTTTTACACTGCAATTTAGATTTTAGTTTGAACACACCCCACCCAAATCTAACTCTCTCCGCACATGTTTCACCTGCCCCCCCTGCAGTGCACATGGTTTTGCCCAAATGCTAACAAATTTGCTGCTGCGATCAACTCTGAATTAGGCCCTAAGTGTGGAAGGAGCAATTTAACTCGGTTAGCTATCAGTTTAGCAAACAGCTTCACATCGACATACAACAGGGAGATGGGCCTATAACTGGAACACTGGGCCTGGTCCTTACCTTCCTTAGGAATAACTGAAATATGAGCAAGCAGGGATTGGGGGGAAAAGGGGGACTGATTCGAAATCTTATTGAATGCACGCAACAAAGGGGAAAGAACGTCACTAAACATTTTGTAATATGCAATAGAATACCCATCCGGGCCTGGACTTTTAATATTGGGGGAAGATTTTATGGTCTCCTCCAGTTCCTGCGCAGAAAAAAGAGCCTCTAAAGCCACCACCTCCACTGACGTAAGCATAGGAAAATCAACCTCTCTTAGATATTCTGTAATAGAGGTCTTCCTATACAGATCAGCCCCCAACTCCTGCAGGTCTTGAAGGTTGTATAGAATAGAAAAGAAGAAAAGCCGCCGCAATCTCCCTAGTGGTGTTGCAAATAGACCCATTATGCGATTTAATTTGAGCAACAAATACAGTCACACATTGAGTCCGCAATACCCTTGCCAACATTTCACCTGGTTTATTCTCCCAGAGGAAATAACAACTATGACATTTGCGAGCGTCCATTTTAATTTCCCCAGACATAAGAGAATTAAGCTCATTACGAGTATCTAAGAGAGATTGAGGGGTGTCTGCCGATAGAGAAGATTTATGTAAAAGCTCAAGAGAGTGTATTTTTTGTATCAGGGCTTCACGAGCTGCCAAACGCTGCTTTTCCATATATGAGCCAAGTTGAATAAGTTTACCTCTCAGTACACACTTGAGCGCCTCCCAAGCCGTTACTTTGGAAATGTCAGGTGTGTCATTACTGAGTGCATAGTCAGCTATCGCCTCCCTAATCTGCTGACAATGAGGATCCTGATGGATCAGTTCATTCATTCTCCAAATATAGGGCGTTGAATTCGAGGAGAGTAGAAGAACGCATAACGAGATGAGAGCATGGTCCGTCCAGGTAATATGACCTATAGCTGATGCTGAAACTAAGTGCAAAACCCTGTGAGACATAGGCCCTCATTCCGAGTTGTTCGCTCGCTAGCTGCTTTTAGCAGCAGTGCAAACGCTAAGCAGCCGCCCTCTGGGAGTGTATCTTAGCTTAGCAGAAGTGCGAACGAAAGGTTCGCAGCATTGCTACAAAAAAATTGTGCAGTTTCAGAGTAGCTGCAGACCTACTCCTACCTTGCGATCACTTCAGACTGTTTCGTTCCTGTTTTGACGTCACAAACACGCCCTGCCACTCCCCCGTTACCCCAGCCACTCCTGCGTTTTAACACACACTCCCCGAAAATGGTCAGTTACCACCCAGAAACACCCACTTCCTGTCAATCACTCAACGATCAGCAGTGCAACTGAAAAGCGTCGCTAGACCTTGTGTGAAACTGCATCGGCTTTTGTGAAAGTACGACGTGCGTGCGCACTGCGCTCCATACGCATGCGCAGAAGTGCAACTTTTTCACCTAATCGCTGCACTGCGAACGAAAGCAGCTAGCGAACAACTCGGAATGACCCCCATAAAGAGGTAGTCAAGCCTGGTGTAAACATTGTGAGGATGGAAGTAGAAAGTGTAGCCCTTGTAGCGGAATGTTGGCTACGCCAAGCATCAATCAACTGATGACCCTGAAGAGATATATGAAACCTCCGGTGTATCTCGGAGAGGGATTAGAAGTATCCAAATGGGGGTCCATTGACCAGTTAACCCCCCATCCCCCCACAAAGCATAACACCCACTACATGGGACTGGGCTAAAGTGAAGTGCGGGTTGAGCACTATTTGGTGCATAGAATTTTATATAGGTAAAGTCTCAATTGGAAATTCTGCAATTGAGTAACAGGGCTCTGCCCAGAATCAATTGGTAGCATGTAACATCAGTGACAGCAACCTGATGTGCAAACAAAATCAGTGACGTGCGGTGAAGTCATTGGCCAGTGAGGCACTCCTGATTCACGCACAATCGCCCCCCCCCCCCACAACTTTAAAAAAAAAAGAAAGAAGTAGGTTCCCCCTTATTAAACCAAAACCAGCACAAGGCTGAACTAGCAAGAGGGATAATGCCATAATATGGGGGAACATTCTGTGTGGTGTCCCCTTGCCATCACATTAAACACCCCTCAAACCAGTCAGCCCAGAACTGGAATTCCTCTAAAAGTGGGACCCCCCCCCCCCCCAAAAAAAAAAAAAAAAAATGTGTGTGCATGGAGCTAGAGGGTACAGTGTATATAGATATATATGGAGCTGAAGGTATGAGTGTATATATATATATATATATATATATATATGTGTGTTCCTTCTAGAATTAGTATGGGGCAGGGCGCCGGACTCCGGGGGCACAATCGCGCATGGTCATGTAAATTAGGGGGCTTGGCAATGCCAACGTAATTTTAGTGGGCGGTGCGGCCCACAGACGTTGCTATAGGGGGCGTCTGTGGCCGTCGACGTCACTGTTGGGGGTGTGCCCAGCGCGCCCAGCTTCCCCCAGCTCTCTCCCATAGCGTGAATGGATGCTGTGCGCATGCGCACGGCATCTTTACATGCTGGGAGGGCAGGAAGCAGGCGGCTGTTCTAGCAGGGCGCCGCAAAAGGGGCAGGGCGTATTTTGACGTTAAAAAATCGGGAAGGGCACGGCGCCCTGCTAAAACAGCCTAGCGTGAACACTATATATATATATATATATATATACACGCAGGCGTGGCCGGACCGTGCGGGGGGGGGGGGGCAGTGGCTGAGTGATGTCACACGCAGCTGCTGCGACTCGGGCTGCGAGGGAGTAACTCCCGACCAGCCTCAGGAGCTGCGCTGGCTGGGAGTTACTCTTGAAGCACAAAAGCATCGCCGCTGTGCGATGCATTTGTACTTCTGCGGGAGGAAGGGCGAGCCAGACATGCGGGGCGGACTATCCCTGTGCTGGGCGTCCCCCCGCATGTCTGAGTAACTGATCGCAGCTGTGCTAAATTTAGCACAGCTACAATCAACTCGGAATGACCCCCTATAATATATACATACACACACACACACACACACACACACACACACACACACACACACACACACACACACAGCATTAATACACTCCACCAATTCAAAGATAACATTAGTAGACACCCCCTACCCCAGACAACAATATATTGCCACCCCAGATGGCATTAATATACCTACATTCCACAGTAACTCTCCTAGAGAACATTAATACTGCCCCACACACTATTCCCTCCTAGCAAACATAAATACAACCCCACAGCACAACACCCCATCTTAGAGACATTTCACTACACCCCAACACCCCCTCCTAGCGACACTTTAGTACACCCCCACAGACCAATACCCCCTCAGGCTCCTAGAGAACATTAATACTACCCCACACCAATCCCTCCTAGTTAACATTAATGCCTCCATGCCATGTATACTTCACTTTGAAACTGTGAGCCTGAGGACAGAGGGAGCTGCGTGCACCGCCAGCAGCTCCCTCCAGACATCCTGTATGCAGGTAGCTACAGAGCTCTGTTGCTGCTGCTGCCGCTCCGCGAACGCGATCGCGGCTTTTTGTGAGATGGAGACTGTGCACAGCTGCCTGTCTCCATCTCTAATATTAAGTATTCGGGCCATGCGGGGGGGTCCAGCTACTGGCAGCAGTACTACGGTGTACTTACTGAGGATGGCTGTCTTCTTCCTTCTGAGTCGGCTCCTCGCGTCATTATTACTGCCGGGAGCCAGATGCACAGCTTCCTGGACTTCCTGCAGCGCCCTCCAGTGGCCGGCCCTGGCTGAGGCACTTATACTAGTGCCGCTTCTAATGCTTTTTTTCAATGGGCTTTTACAGGCCGGAGCTTGGCCCCGCCCCCTGCCCTCCCACGGCTTCAGCTCCTTCAATATTGTAAGTGTGAGGCAGTGCTCTCGCTGCCTCACAAATAAATGTGGCTGCATTTGCAAAGCAAAATTGATTACTATAATACAAAACAGATATTCATAACACAGAATATGTGTTAAAAATATGCTCTTTGTATTATATTAATTATTAATGACAGGTGAGGCACTGCCTCCCCTGCCTCCCCTGACTGCACGTCCCTGAACAAAATGGCAACACCTAATGTCTTGTCTACAGAGTTGCTAGAAATGTATCCACTGGGGAAATCTCTATTCTTGAGAGAAGGGGCAACCATCTCCTTAAAATGGGTTTCCTGAAGAAAACCTACATCGGCCTTATCAGCGTTCAATTCTCGAAGGGCGCGCAACAGTCTCTCAGGAATATTTAGTTCTTTTACATTCACAGACACCACATTCTATTTAGCCATTATAAAAAAACAAGGTACTATCACACATGAAACAGAAAAGGCTAAAACTGTCAGGAGGAGAGGGAATTGGATGTCAGTCCGATCCAGGGATCCAAAGCAGAGAAAAGAGACAGAGGAAGAAACAGAAAAGGAAAACACAGCAGCAAACACAGCAGCACATAGAGAAAAAACATCAGGATTTCACCTGTTTATATGTGGAACAGCAGTTGAACATGGATCCAGTCCAGGTTTTCTTTGAGGTCAGGAATGAACTACAGCCAAGCTGATTAGAAGCACATGTTAGCTGCCTTTAAGAATCAGTACACCGGGATAATGCTCCTGATGCTGGACAAACTGGGCAGGCGATAGGCTTGGGATGTAGGAGCCATTGGAGTCTGTACCATCTTGACATGGAATATTATGCTGAACTGTTGTTACACCTTGTGATTTATCTAACTTGTGGAGAAAGAATAAACCTGCTGTTTGAATTTTACCCGGTGCATGTGGTCCTTGTCACTATATATATATATATATATATATATATATATAGAGAGAGAGAGAGAGAGAGTGAGTGAGAGAGATAAAGATATATATATATATATATATATATGTTACAGACAATCCTATAGTAAAAAGAAATTAACAATTATTTTTTGACACAATTCTAAAAAATGTATTTATAAAGGAGCACATAAAGAATATAAACAGATTACCTATAGAATATGATATGTATCAAAATGAAACCGTAGGTATAAAATAGTGCAATTATCAGTAATAAATGCAGGTTAGTGGGACACCTGGATTGTATAGGAACTCCAGAGCATTTGCTCCATTTGGGCAGGTTATATTGTTTCTGTGCATGATAAATAATGGCTGCTTTATTTTTACACTGCAATTTAGATTTCAGTTTGAACACACACTACCCAAATCTAAATCTCTCTGCACATGTTACATCTGCCCCACCTGTAGTGCAACATGATTTTCCTATTAGTGTACTTTTTTGGTTTGCTAACAACTCAGACAGGAATAATAAACAAATTGTACACAGGTGCAACAATGCACAGGGTGATATTATAACAAACACTCAAAGAATTTAAAGTGCAACAGTGCACAGGGTGGTACAATAATGAATGTTAATGATATGTAATTTCAACAATGCACAGGATGATATGAGCAACTTAGTTAAATACAGTATAAATGCAACAATGCATAGGGTGGTATAATAATCCAACACAGATGGTATGTAAATGCAACAATGCACAGGATGATATTATAATTAAATACAAGAGGTAACTCAAACTCTGAAAATAACCAATGCAAAATCCCAGGACATAGCTTAAACTGTATGATGTGGATTCTGAAGAAGCCCAGAATTTGGAACTGGAACAGAACCCCCTGAAGGGGAGCAGAGATCCAGAGACAATGAGACTGAGCCTGGCTGTAGAGCAGGATTACACTGTGTGCAGTGATAGCAGGCTTGGCAACTGGAACAGACAGCACTAACTGCACAGATTCTAGATTCCACCAAGGAACAGGAACCAGGTACAAACAGGAACTTGAAGCTATAACCGGCCTCAGGTGAAGGGCTAGCTGGATAATAAAGGGAGCAAGCCCCAATCAGGATGGCTGCAAAACCAGACACAAGTTAATGGCCTAATTATCTGACAGGTGAGACTGCGCAGGCCACACATACAGGAGACAGGCTGCAGTTACACAGACCCACCAAAGGCGGCCCGCAACAGTAACCCAAACAAGTACATAAGAAAAGCTGGAATGCTAACAGAAATACAACAGACTCACAACATAAAAACATAAACAGAATGCAAGCTGCATTCGCAGCTTGTAACAACAGTAGGGCACAAGGTTGGCAGTCTTGGATCCTAGCACCTCCAGAAGTAAACAGGGTGCTCTGTCCCAAAATCCTCCTTTCACTCAAGGTTGTCTCTGGTTGCACTTACAATATAAGATACCACATTTTGGATGCTTCACCTGTAACCAAAAACAGAGGGTATAAACAAGCACAGTTATCACATCAACCTTTCAAATACATTCCAGCACTCACTTTCATAGAAAGTACATGTGACATCTTAACCTTTGGTTAACATATCAGCAAGATTTTCCTCACTAACTAGGTATTTCACACTGACCAAAGTGCTATCTACCAGTCCTCTTATGAAATGGTGTCTTATAGTAGTAGAAAAAGACAAAATAGATATAGCCCAGCGCCTATTAGTAACCAGATACCTGCCACCTTTCAACGGGTATACCCAACCGGTAAGAAAATCAAGAAAGAGTGGTTGTGAAAAGCGCTGGTATTTAGTAAGACAATGATATTAAATTCAAATCCTTTTGTTTTATGAAAACTCACTGTTATAACAACACATATATTACATAAAAAAATATACATATAATAATAAACATCACTGGCCTGTGATACCTATAAAACAATGCAGTACAATTATTCTTTAAGTACTTCCCTATTCCAGGGATACACAATAGCACTTGATTCCAAGTCGCAGCTGAAACAATGTGTCTCTTACTTCAATATTACTTTGTAGCCCGATGTGGGATATGGTCATTAGGTCGGCCACACTTAGGTTGACAGTCATTAGGTCCACCACTATTGGTCGCCATGCAATAGGTCGACATGTTCAGTATGTCGACATGGTCACTAGGTCGACATGTAATAGGTTGACACGGAAAAAGGTCGACATGCGTTTTTCTTTTTCCATATTTTGAACTTTTTCATACTTTACGATTCACGTGGACTAAGATTGGGAATAGTAACCTGTGCCGAGCGCAGCGAGGCACCTTGCCCGAAGCATGGCGAGTGAAGCGAGCCATGCGAGGGGACACGGTGCACTGATTGGGGTTCCCTGTCACTTTACGAATAAAACAACACCCAAAAAAGTTAAAAAAACCCATGTCGACCCTTTTTCATGTTGACCGTGTTTGTGTCGACCTAATGACCATGTTGACCTAGTGACCATGTCGACCAATAGTGATCGACCTAATGTCTGTCGACCTAAGTGTGATTGACCTAATGACCCATACCCCCTGATGTTATAGTGAAAAAAACAGTTAGTTTGGCCACAAGGTTCCAATCATTCTGTTGTCAATCCTCTATATATATTATAGCCATGATTAGTGATTAGTAATAAGCAGGCGGTTAGTGCAATTGGCAGCAAACAGCATAAACAGACTATTGCATATTACCCATTAACCAGGAGTTGCTCCAAATCTGATTTTCTCGGCCACTGGTATCACTAAGCAAAGTGAAGGTCTTATCTGGAAGAAGACAAGTTGTGCTGAGGAGCTTTCCTCTGATCTTATAAGGATGTCCGCCATAACTCAGTACACAGCATGTAGTCCGTAATTGCAGCTGCCATACGGAGCTCGTCCCAGCTCCGGGTGCGCTCAGATAAAACTCTGGGCTCCAAAGGTACCACTGTGTAGTGCTTATTCACGCTAAATTTATCCCTTAGTGTGTGCAGTGTATAGACAGACCAGCTCTCTGTTCCAGGTGTCCATATGACGCATTTCCCCACCTACAATGTCAGCTGCTTCCTCAGATCTGTGTTGTCATAACAGTGAGTTTTAATAAAACAAAAGGATTCTAATTTAATATCATTGTCTTACTAAATACCAGCGCTTTTCACAACCACTCTTTCTTATAGCAGTATGCTTAGAGTGACCATGGTATTTGGTGCTGTAAGACAAGTCGATTGCACCTTTAGTGTCACATGCAATGCTGATAGTATTATCTGGATTTAGAAGACTTAAGGGGGGTACTTACGGAGCGATCGCTGCTTAAAATCGAAGCAATCTGACTAGATTGCTTAGATTTTAAGCAGTGATCTCTCCATGTGTACCCCCTACAGCGATAGCGATACGCAGGCCCGCACATCGCTATCGCTGGTGCTAGATTGGCCTAGATTCACCCGCTGGGTGAAATGAGCGCCACCCCGCTCCCCCCGCACGCTCAGCACACATCACGCTGTGCTGAGCGGGGGGGGAGAGATGTGTGCTGAGCGATTCGCTCAGCACAAATCTCTCCCCACATCTGCCAGTGAGTACTGGCCTTAAGGGCCCGATTCAGACCTTATAGCGTTGCTGCAAATTACACTGTCCTGCGATCAGATAGTCGCTGCCCAGGGTGAGTGAAAATTCGCCCTGTGCAAGTGTGCGAGTGCATGTGTATGTTGTACTAAAATATCCCTCAGTCAGCAGACAGCTACAAAACCGTTCGCATCACACTCACCATCTAATGTTTTTCCCATTCTGTGCAGTGTGTGCAGTCTGTGCGTAGCCCAATACTTACTCCTCCAGTGTGAAGAAATCAGGTTGACCGGGGCCGGAGCTGACGTCACACGCCCTCCCTGAAAATGATTGGGCGTTTTTCCTGACACTATCAGAAAACGGCCAGTGACCACCCACAAACGTCCTCTTCCTGTCAATCACCTTGTGAATGTCCGTGCAATCTAAATTTTCGCACCATCCTGTCGCTGTTTGGCGATAATAGTTTGATAATCGTCTGCTGTGCGAAGCGGCAGCATTCAGGTCTAAATCAGGCCCTTAGTTCACACAAAGTTTTCTTTAACCACAATGCCTCATTGTCTGTTTCCATGCATGCCATGTATTCAGCTTTTGTCAGTGGCTTATCTATAATGAGTGTAGGGTGTGCAATGCACATGGGCCCCTAGATCTAGGAGGAGGAGGAGGGACCACACTGCATGCACCGCACCCATTTTTTCAATACTTATGGTGTGGCTGCAGTAGGAAACTCACTGGGAAAATGACCGCAGAACCATTGCCCGGGAGACCTGTGCATGCGAAGTACACAGCACCAGGGTCTACTAGTGCTCAGTGTGATGCACTGCCGGCTAGAGAGAAGGGAGACCAGATGGAGACTACACACATGCTTCCCAGTGGCGGAGGGAAGGGAGTGTGTACAAATAACCCGGGCCTGATGTAGGGGCCTGGGGGGGCCCAGGTCCGCCACTCGCCCTCCCCCCCTTACCTGTCAGCTCCTACCCTGGGCTGCAGTGACTGGAAGGAGCAGCAGCACCAGCCTCTGTGTGTGTGGTGGCAGGGGGGAGGGGGGTAGTGATCGCACTGATCATGCCCCCCCCCCCTGATCTGCTCATGGCTAGGGTGAGCAATGCCCAGCCACACTGTCTTCAGCCATACTGCTTTCTCCCCTTTTTATATGCCCCTGGCTTCGGTAGCAGACAAGTAACAGTAGGCTCTCTTCTGCCAGTTCAGCTGTGCCTGTTAAGTTAAACAGTTATACGTGTAGTAACGCCTTTCGTCCTCATCTGATCCCCTTTCAGGGAATGTTTGTAGATCGGAACTTCCAGGTTTCTCGAACTTTAGTTTCAAGAAACTTGTACATTTCAGGTATCTCAGGATATGCTTGACAGCAATCAAATGCTCTTTTCTGGGATCAATAGCGAATTGGCTGACACTACTGACTACATGCGTGATGTCTGGATGGATAGGATACGAAATCCTAGCAGTTAGAATCTGGAAGGTTAGGATGCCGACAGTGGCATCTTGACTGTCAAAATCTCAACAGATCCCGGTAAGTATTTAATCTCTCCCCTTACCCCTATTCCTACCCCTAACCTACCCCTCCTGCAGCCTAAATGGCCCCATACACTACAACGATATGTCTGAGGCTGAAATCGGAGGCGATTTCTCTTGAACTCTGGAGCTTCCCGGGAGTGGTTCCATACGATTTGGTACATGTGTGGCTTTTTTTGCATGCAATCTATCTCATGTGATATGTCACGTGGCAACATAGCGCATGCAATTTATCGCAATGCATTCACATGTACCATAAGATATATTTGATGGGCTGGATTAGTGTGCTAGGGGGGCTTGCCCAAATAGCCATATAAATAGCAGCAGCCATTTTAGCCATGTGCACACTGCTGCTCTGTGAATAGTGAGGCTGGTTTATACCTTGTGAGTGTTCCACATTGCTAGTGTGCTGTGCTTTGTTTGGTTTTTCTGAACAAAGTGCTCTTTATCCTGTTCTGTGATGGATTCCTACAGGTATCAACTTCTGTTAGCCTATGGCTATATGAAGCTGAAACGTAACAGGGATCTGAATCGGAAGAGGCAGAGGTTCTGTTTAGAGCAAGGAGTGGCTGCTGAAGAGGTGGACTCTCTCTTACATGTCGCTCCTGACCGAGATTAGGGATAATAACACTGAAGATTATCGCAACTACCTTCGAATGGATGACGATACCTTCCAGGAGTTGCTGGGCCTTGTGACTCCCTACATCGAGAGGAAGGACACCAAGATGCGGAGGGCCATCACTGCTGAGGAGAGGCTGACTGCTACTCTGAGGCTCCTGGCTACAGGGCGGTCGCTGGAGGACCTGAAGTTCGGGACCCTCATATCCCCCCAGGCTTCGGGGCAGATCATCCCTGACACCTGCAAGGCCATTGTGAAGGTGCTGCAGGACCAGTATTTAAAGGTAAATAAAATATACACAACACCTGTTTAGTTACTTTTAAACTGTTTATAGAAAAAAAACATGTTTTTTGTTGTTTTTCCTGTAAACAACTGTGCAAAAACTATGCAATGATTTGCCAATATGGCACATATAAATATAAAACATGAAATCACAATTTGTGTATGTATATATATATATATATATATACATATATATATATAAAAAATGAAATCATTAAATTATTAAATAACAGTTTATTTTAATTTGAATTCCCAATAAATATGGTGCAGTACTTTCACTCCTAAGATGGAGAGCTATATGGTGTTTTGGTCACAGATTTGATTGGGAGAATACACACATGCTGTAAAGTACAGAATGAATGGGCCCGGTCCCACTATTATGCACCTACAGCATGCGTGTATCCTCCCCCAAAAATCTGGCCCCAAAACACCATATAGCCTATACCGCACAATATTTATTGGGAATTATAAGATGCCTACAAATTTTCAAACTGGGGCATGTCCTCCTCTGCCTCCAGCATAGCAGAGTATATGGCTGAGGAGCAGGTGAGTGGGGGAGTAGGCTGTTGTTGGGTGGGCGGAATAGGATGGGGTTGGGTGGGTGGAATAGGATGGGGTTGTTGGGAGGAGCAGTGAGAGGAAGGCGGTCGAACAGTACGACATTGTCGTGGAGTTTTGCTTTTCGGGCCTTGTTTATCATCTTTAAATTTAAACGCTCAATCTGCTCGGCTTGCCCAGGTGGCAGGTTGCGCATGGTAGAGGCCAAGAATTCCCCAAATCTTGTGTAGTGGTCGGGGGGCTGGGCAAGCCTTGACTTAATTTCCTCAAAGATGAGGTCTCCACCCTCCTGGCCAGTGTTTTTTTTGGGGGGTTCTCTTCTGGGGGCGCTGCGGAGGAGCTGCTGCTGCAGTGGTATCAGGGGTAGCTGGTGCTTCAGGGGTCATATTTTGGGTCTGGGATTCCTCTCTATCCAGAAGACTGAAGTCTGGGGTGGTGGGAATCTCCACACTTCCACTCTGTAGTAGGTTAAAAAAAATATACTGTATAAATACATGTTTTCATTTTTTATTTCTATTTTTTTTATAGCTCCCTGCAAGTACATCTGAATGGCAAGCCGCGGCAGAGGAGTTTGCCACCATCTGACACTTCCCTAACTGTGGGGGAGTGATAGATGGCAAACACGTCCGCATCAACCCTTCTGCAAACAGCGGATCCCTTTATTTGAATTATAAAGGGTATATCAGCAACGTGCTGATGGCAGTGGTGAATGCCAACTATGAATTAATCTTTATTGACGGCAAAAATGGACGTGCATCAGGCAGCGGGTTGCTGAAGAATAACACCTTCTGTGAGCGGCTCACGACAAAGACCCTGAACTTGCCATCTAGGGAGCAAACCAAGCATGGC